>NW_005179203.1:254442-506013 GCF_000350225.1 Chondrus crispus
GCAACGGCGCGATCCTGTTCGCGCCGGGCCCGGACGCCGGCGCGGACGCGTCGGCGCGGTGCGGCTGGTAGTTGGCGGCCGGCGCCGGCGCGGCGGGCGCGCCGTTGGGCGCGCCGCCGGGCGAGGGGGAGAGGGTGGAGGAGGCGGACATGCGGCGCGGCGGGGGCGTGCGCGCGGGCGCGAAGTGGCGGCGCGTGGCGGGCGAAGCGCGGAGGACGCACGCGGAGAGGGCGCGGTGAGGGGGCACGGGGCGCAGGGCGGACGGCGGGACGAAGGCGCGCGGGAGGATGCGCGAGAGAGTTGCGATTGAGGGCATTGCGGCGTGGGGCGCGGGGTTTGGTGGGGGAGCGGATGGTGGCTCTCGCGGTAGCGCGGGGGGCCATCGAGGATGCGAGCGAGGCGGTGGCGAGAGGGCTGGGGGAAGGTTGAATTCAAGAGCAATGAGAGGGAGGGGTCGGGAGGGGCGTCTGTGCATACACGTGGCGTGCAGCGGGAGAGGAGGTTGAGAGTACGTTAGACCGCACATGGTGGCTACAGTATCGGGGTCGAGGGGGACATTACAGTGTCAACTGAAGGCGAGGTGCACTCTTTTAGTCCATGCATACACGTGGCGCAAAGTGCCTCCGGACCTTGCGAGAGGCCGTTCAGTCCGTCTGTGGTTCCATCCAGAGACAAGCAAGTAAGGCACACGTAAAATAAGGCACAGCATTACAGCACCTCACTCACTTGAACAATAAAGTCACCGCCGTCCCCCGCTCCCCAGAGGATCGGGGGTATCGGTGTTCCTAGAACCACACCGTCAGACCGCACATCGCGCCCAGCTGTCGACAATTTATGATTTACGGTATCGGTTGTGAGAAATACCTCGTGACGAATGGGGGGAGTATAATAAATTTAGGCGACGCTGAAATGTATTCGTTGTCAGACCGCACAGGACAGTCTGTCCCGCAGGGAACAGACTTATAACGAACGAGCGACGACGAGTAAACGAGGAGTCATCGGTCTCCTGTTCACACAGGTTATGGCACCTTCCGCTCCCTTGCATAACTCCACCTTCCCCTCATCGCCAATCAGCAACACAACCCACAACGACACGAACAAACCGATCCCTCCCCCTGCAGAGAAGCCCCAGGCTAAATCTCACTCCCCCTCTTACATACATACCCCCACAATCTCATCCAACACAGAGAACCAACACGACAAACATCACGACAAATCACCAGACAAACGACACAACAAATCCCACACCGACAACCAATACGACACACCTCAAGACAATTCACAGGACAAACGACACAACACATCACACAACATACACGACGACAAACACCGCAACACAAATACAAGACATCAACGCAAACCAAGACATATTCACCATGAACAAACGACCTTACATTCCATGCCTAGATCCCACGAATTACAGACCATGGATCGTCGCTACACGAGCGGCAGCACACAATATCAACGCCATCGACCACATAACAAGCAACCCCAACCCCCCACAACACGACACCGACCTTGCAACATTCAAAAGAACAAAAACTACCTACTCGGCAAGTTAATCACGTCAATCCCCCCTCAGATCGCCAACTTGATCCTCACCCCCACTGGCGATCCAACTCCTTACGATCTAATTCAGGCTATCACGTCCCACCTGGACACGACCAACGCTTCAGACCACAAATATCTGACGCAGCTCGCTGAACAAGCACAATACCTCCCTGATATGACCCTAGAGCAGTACATCTCTGCCCACGAACAAATCCGAACGAAAATGATCGCCGCACGGTACCCAGAGATTTCAGACCCCAAAACCACCGTCGAATTCCTCATCGACTGGCTGCGTTTCAACCCGTCCACCGCCACCATCGGTAGTCATCTCATAGCTCTAGATCCTAAAGACATGAAAGACTTCATACACAAATTCAACCGTTTGACCATGTACAAGCAACCGACGCAACTTCGACCGTCACACATGCACGGCGACGCAGGAGGCCCAAATTCAATCAGAATTCAGCACCGGCCCCACAATGGCGCAACCGCACCCCACACCGGTACCTCCCCGTCCCAAAAAATCCATGCCGCTTCCACATGTCCCTCGGCGTCTCGCGCCCCAGACACAAGGACATCGCATGCAACCACCCCGCACACCCCCGTCACCGTACACGACAACAGTCACGATCACAGCTACCCCACACAGAACGTGCCGCTCACAGTCACTTTGACTACGCCCACGACAACGGAACGGCCATGGACGACACGGCAAGCGAAGCCCTCGATGACAACTGTACGTACATCCTCGATTCGGGGGCACATCTTTCTCCTATCGCAAACCTCTCCACCGATCACCACCCACGGCCGATCAATCACAACACAAAAACTGCCACTAGCCAGATCGTGCAATGCACTCACGCCGGGCAGACGACGATCAAGACGAATAAGGAACACACGCTCAAGGTTCCAGCCGTGGTATCCCCGGACATCACAAGCAACCTCCTACCCGTCCGATCCATAGCACAAACCCACGGCAACATCCTCTTCACGCCAAGCGCCGCGTACCTCTTCGACAAGCACTCCCGAGGAAAAATCATCGGCACAGCCCCATGGAACCCCACCATCAAGGCATATGCATGGACGACAACCCCGCACCTCCAATCCAGAGGAGCGCGCACGATCCCCGCCCCGCGACGCAATCCGAAACCCCACACGCCACAGCCAATCCCCCGCCATCCAACCCCAGCCAATCCAACCCACACCACACCACCCCTCACCACAAGTAGAGCACTACCCCCCATTACCACACAACGGACATCAAATACACCTTTATTCATACGCTCAACGCCAGCACCACACATCCCACCGATCCCCTGTAAGGCCACGGACCAAATCTTACACCACTGGCACCTGCGACTGAACCACGCACCCCTACGTACAATCCAAACTATCGCCAAATCGAGAACGATACACGGCCTTCCACCATCCCTCGCCTCAACACGCAGCCCACTGTCATGCTCCGCATGCGCACACGCAAAGCAGCGACCGGCACGCCATGCCCCCACTCAACATCACTACAGTACAGGTGAATACCTAAGCTCCGATACATGCGGCCCCATCCACCCTCGATCCAACCACGGCAATCACCACTTCCTCACGTACTCATATCTTCTGCGTCCAGCAAATCGACAGTTGCGAACGTGAAAAGAGCGCCAAAGCTCCTACAAAATTTCGCTGGTGTTCACGACGCTCCCGATCAACTTGTTGTCGATCCTCAATCTTCGAAACTAGTTCTGAACCTCATTTCCCAGTACTGCAAATTCGGAACGCCTCTTGCACTCCGGGATGATGCCATGGGATCTATCGTCCAAGGTCTCAGGATTGTTTATTCAGAACACGGCCACACAGGAAACTGGACTATCAACTATACAGCCAACCAAGCGCATGGCAATCCGTTGAACGGAAATCCAGACATTAGCTCTCTGCGCCGTGCGCATAGAGTTAATTTGGCCAGATTGGGGAACGTTGCCTTAAAAGCACGCCCTGTAACTGCAGCCATAATTTGTGATCATGCAGAAGGGTTCTGGTTTGCTTTCCCGGAAACAAAAAGCAGTAATCATGTCAGGGATCACCAACTGCACAAAATCTTAGTTCTCGGTATTCATGTCGGACTGAGATTCGACGAGGTCGGCAAAATCAAGGTTGAGCACATTTCAGTCACTTCTACAGATGTTGTTCTTACGATTACCGAAGCAATTAAGAACTCTACTGTACAACGAAACTACACACTAGAAGAGTGGCCTGGAAATAGTGTTTTACGACATTCACTTTACATGGATCCGTTTGTCGCACTTTTCACCTGGCTAGGGATTCGGGGACCGGCTCCAGGGCCGTTGTTTTGCGATATCTCAGAAACAAAGGCTGGTCTTAAGCTAATGACGTCCAGATCACTAACTTCCGTGAAGTTTGTAACATTTTTCAGGGATAGGTTGGCTCGAATTGGGATTGGGCCTGCAGACTTGGTCATGTACTCAGAGCACTCAATTAAGCGTGAATCGGTACAACTCTATCTCTCACTCGGCCTCCGGGATGATAATATCATGGAGAAGGTGCAGATGACTGGCCAAAATGCATACATAAACTACTGCTCTGCTTACAACGACTGCTCACCGAAACAGTTGCCCCGTTTTTCAAATGTAGAAGACTACATCGCCCACGCAAAACAGGTTTGTAGTGAGACGGGTTCATGGAGATGTGACTCCTGAGTGTTGAAAACGTTTTTAAGCTCTGTTTTCAGTTCGGCTCTTTCTGTCTCAGTTAGAAAATCCTAAATCTGCCTGCAAAACATAGACATAGTAGAATAGCTGGCTCGCTAGGGCATCGTGATGGAGAATATGCTTTTTCGCTCATCACAGTGCCACTTTGCACACCGACCCCCTCGTCCAGTATCTCTTTCTCCAGTGACGAGGGGGCGTTCCAATCCCTTCGTAGCTACTTGGGTGCCATATCCTCATATGCCAAAACAAAACGATGTCCTGTTCTCTTGTACGTGAGAAGCGGAAGAACAAGGAATCTCGATAGTTCTGAGGCACTACTCATGACGCATCGTAATCATTTTGCTCAGAATTGTCGTCCTGGCATTCGCTATGAAAACATGTGTGTAGTGCAATACGCACCTGAAAAGGGGGGTGAAAAGAAAGGAAAATATTTGGATATGAAAAGTAGTCCGGGTTGGGGCACACACGTGTGAATAACTGCACAGTTTTAATTTTTAATTATTTTATTCTATTTAGTTAATTAGTTGGCATTAATTTTGCTGACACTAGATTAGATCTAGGATCTAGCGCCGCGAGCCACTGTAGTGGCTCCGGCGGGGCGATATATACCTTAGCCCTCTGACCACCAAGTCAGTAAAAGTAACCCGAGTTGCCAGAGTTGAATATCGCCTTGGTCAAAGTCCGTCTTTCCCAAGACGCTCCCTTTTACCACAGATTACGTTATCCTTTGCGCTCGGGGGTTCCGTTTCCTTTTCCTTTATTTCACCTATCCTTTTCTATTTACATCTCTATTTCTATTCCCTTATCTTGTGTTGGTTCCACATTGCCTGATTGCGATCGGCATTGTGACGACTGGAGTCTGTAGCATAAACACCCCCAGACGACTGGAGGTGTATGCGCAGTTCGACCTGTAGACCCCGGTTCGGAGAAGGGATGAAGCGGGCCAACCAGCTACGGAACCGGGCTCGGGCCCGGGTAGCGGTGGTAGAGCGGGAGCGAGCAGGGACGCGCGCACGCACGAGCGGATCGACGCCTCGACGCCCCGGAGCAGCACTGGGTGACGTACCAGTGCTGACGGGCGGAGGCGGTTCCGTGCTCGCTCGCGTGCTGCGCGTCCACTCCGGCTCGGCTCCGACTAAACGCGCGCGAAGGGCGAAGGCGACGTTTAGAATGAGCTGGGTGGACTGACCTTGGCGGTCGGTTGAGGACAAGCCCGTGCTTGTCGCCCCCGTCCGACGTCGGTCCGCTCCATATTTAATATACAAAACCATCTATCATAACACTACAGTACCGAGGTACTGTAGTGGGCTACTGTAGTGCAGGTCGGCCTGCACTGTAATACTGTCAGCTATGTCGAGGCTGACAGTACACGTATTACCCGTGGTGCGTGCGCGCTTCGTTCGCGCGTGGTACACGTGTGCACGTGTGCTGTGGGCACACGTGGACACGCTCGGTGGTACTGTAGAGCGTCGGGCTCTACAGTAACTAAATCAATCTTGATCTAATCTAAAGTGAGTCCCCCAGGGAGGGGGGTTACGCTACACGGCCCCCCCCACAAGTGTGAACGTCCGCGTTCACATGTGCTTGTAGGGCGACTCGTGCTTCCTTTGACCTGAACCCCTTCTTGGTATTCTCATCTCCTCTGCTCCAGTCGTTGCGGGTCCCGTTTCCGGTAGCACGCCGCCGTGTGCGCTCTCGCGTCCCGTCCGCTTCTCCGTTAGCCACGCCGCTCACTCCGTCCGCACATCGGTGCGACGCCCTCTTTTTCTCCTTTTCTGTACTCGGGGCGCCGCGCTCCCGCTGTCCTGACCCTATTTGCCGGAGGCCTCGTTGTCGGGGTAATAATGACGTCGCCCTCCGAGGGTCAGTTCGTCGCGTCCGTCGCTACTCCGTCAAGCTCTGTAACCCCATGCCCCTCACAGCCGGGTCTTTCGTTTCAATCTCCCGGAGGCGCCGCTCCCCTCGAACCGTCGACGGCGGCGGTCGCGGCCCCGGATGAGCACGCTTCGGGTCGTCCCGTGGCAGTTGTGCGCCCTTGGGTTACTGTACAGCCATTTCAGCGAGCTCGTGTCTCTCGGGAGTCGACGTCTTCTGTCGAGCTGGTTCCCTCGGCGACGGCCCCTCGCCTGTCCGTCGAGGCGGGCCCCGTCGGGGCTCCTACGGCAGCGCTTCCCGGGGCGACGGGTTCGCACGGGGGATCGGGCAACGGCCCTCGCGTTAGCGAACATCCTGAGACGCCTCAGTATGTGTCGGGTCAAGGCACCGAAATGGTCGAGGCTCCATCCAAGTGGTTCGGCGCGGCGCTCGAGCGTTCCGCCCCGTTGCCCCTAGACCGTCTAAGGTTCGCGTGGTGCCGCTATGCCCGTTCTGGAATTACCGTCGGGGAGCTGCTGGCGCGGGAACAACTTCGTCCCGATTTGCTTCGCGTCCGGAAGGTGTACGAAGCCGGACGCGTGGAGGAGTCCTCGCTCGTCCTGGAGCGCCTCCTGGCCGAAGGTGGCGGTGCGGCGTATCAGATCCCTTCTGCCATCCCCTGCGATCGCACGTTCGCGTACAGTCTCGGTGAGGTGGAATACGTGGATCGCATGGCCACGTATCTCTTCCACCGCGAGGGGACGGCCCCTCGAGAATTCGTCTTGTCCAACGTGGGGGGTCTGTACGTGAGACCCCGTCCTTTCGCCTATTCGAAGGCGCGCGTCGCTCTACAGAAGTCAGCGTGCTCGCTGATGAGTCTATACGGCGTTGCCATTGCTCCTCACGATTGGTCGGCGTACCGCCATTCTGAGGAGGAGGACGGGCGTGTTTTCCGCCACGCTTCCTTCGAAGGAGGCCTGTCCCCTCGCGACTTCCCCCGGCTCCCTGCAGTGATACGGGAGACCCTCCCTTCGTTGGGAGTACATCCGTTGCTCCCGTATGTGCTCAAGCACTTCGGTGTGGCGTGCTCAAATTATCAACATCCGGCTTATGCAGACTTAATGCACAACGTAGAGAGGGAATGGGCCTGGGCCCTCGGCAACGCTTTCATGAACGAGGTATCTATTCACGGACGCGTGTTCGTCCAGCCCCTCGAGGTGCTGGCTTACTTGGGGAGGGTTGCGTGGGACCTCCCCCAGGTCCCCCTACATCCGCTCGAGCGGAGCACTCAGCATGTGCCGTGGTCGTATTCGTTCACCCTCGTGCTCATGCAACGGGCTAGCGAGGTGAGCGAAATCCAGCATCGGCGCTGGACCGATTTGACTACTGGCGAGCGATCCTCCTTCCTCGTATATGACCATCGCGCTGACGCCTTCGTGGCACGCCAAGTGGCGCCGGCGTCCTCGTCAGGGCACGTCAGGAGCGGAGGCGGAGTCGGCTCCGCTTCGCGTGAGGCTCGGAAGAAACGGTACCGCGATTTGGACAGTGAGCCCGCTCCCTACACGTCCGCTCGTGCTGACTCGCTGTTCGAAACTCGTCTCGCCGAGAGCGACTTCGGTCCGGTGGCGAGTCCTCCGGTTCCCCCTGTTCCACCTCTCAATGCGGTGCCGCTGCGTGAGGCGCCACCGGTGGCGTCCGTACGCCACGCGACTTTGGAGCGAGAGGACGTCAAGGCCGTCCCGTCGTTAGCCCATGCCTTGGGTCGCGCTGCCGACCGCCCTTGGCAGGTGGGCAGCCTCCTCGGCACACTCGCGAGCTGGTACTTGGCGCGAAGCGACGAAGCGCGTCGCCTCGAGGCGGGTCGTGCGTCGTCCGTGTCCGAGTTGCGCCATGCACGCATCCAGTTAGCGGCGTTAAGCGAGTCCTCTGATCGACAAGCGAGCGCGTTGGAGCGGACGACCGCCGAACGTGACCGGTACCGCCGCGAACGGGACGACCTCCGACGCCTTCGCGTGGAGTCTTCGTCGGCGCCACGCCCGATCATGCGAGATCCTTACGAGCAGTCGGGGTACGAGGCCGCCGCGGTGGGCAACGTCCCGGCTCCTCAGAGCCGTGTGCATCACTGGACTCGCCATAGTGAGGTGGCGTTGCCCCCACTTGCGGAGCACGCGGCAGAGCCGCCTCGTCACCCCAGTTACTGTCCCCCTAGCCTTTACGGGTCAGGGGACGCGTCGCCGGCCGACCGTACCAACCACTGAACGGGTCGTCCCGTTATACTTGCCGGGGGTATGTTCTTCCTCCCCCTCTTTTCTCTGCGTAAAATCAATCCCGTCTCTTGCGTGCACACGATGTCCGTCGGACCTGCGAAGGGGCCCTCGCCGTGACCCGTGCGTGCACGGTGTGACTTCTTCGTTTCACCGCGTCATACTTTCTTTAGGGAGCGCGCCAGCGAGCTCGCCTACGAGGGCAATATTGGTCAGCGCTCCCCTTGGTCGCGGGTCCTGCGGGGAGGCCAGTTGGTGAGGCAATTCGAATTGTCTGCACGGGGAGGAAGGGGTAGGCCAGAGCACTTCTCCTTGTCGACTTTGTCCCTTCCCACGCGAACTTTTCTACCCCCACGAGGACTTGTGTCGGTGGGGGCGGAAGCCGGCTGTCGCACGTCATCTTCGTCTCCGTACCGGCCTTGCCGTATTCGGCTCTTCGTAAATCGCTGTTCTCCTTCTCCTTCCTCCGTCGCCGTCGTGGCGATCCTCTTTTTGACGTTTATCTCCTCTACTTTGGTCCCTCGCTCGCATCGGCCGGGTCGTTCCGCTCGTGCGGTGTTCTTCGTTCTCCCTGGCAGTCTGTCCTGCGAGCTTGTCGACGTGGTACTTGGTCCCCTCTCCCTGTTGCGTTCCTCACAGTCTCCTCTGCGCAACGTTGCGCTTCGCGCCGTGTACTCCTCTGCCCCTGCCCTCGGCTATGAGCGGGTAGGGGTAAGAGAGTTGGGGGACGTTCTGAGTCGTCCGCCTGGGACTGGAGAGGACGTCGTCGCCTCTCTCCTGTCATCAGAGCCCGGGTCCGCATGCGGTTTCGTGGGTCCCCCTGGGCGGGTCGTCCCGCCAGCTTCCTGGTGTGATTCATACGTTGGGAACGCGTTTCTCCCGACCTCCCACGTCCGCTATCCAGCGCAGCGTCGCGCTCCGTATTGTACTCTCCCCCGCTCCGCTTTCGGGCGAGCGAGCGGGGGTGAGGGGCAGATCGTTGGCATGTCGGGGAAATGGGAGGAGTCGTCTCCTTCCTCTTCGCCAGGGCGGCGCGTCAGCGTGGTCGTGCCGTTGGTCTTGGTGCCTGCTCCGCGTTCGGGACGGCCCGTGCCCCGCTTGGACGTCTGTTGGTTTGACAATTATGGAGGGGGCGGAACCGGGCCGCGCCCCTCCATAGTTGAGCTCTGGTAGCGTGTACCGATCGGTTGGTACACACTGTACTCTTCTCACGCGTCGCTGCACGGACGTCTCTTGCGCGTTGTTGCGTACAGCACGTGTCTGGGCGTCCTGCCCGTGCAACCGCCCGTCAGTGTAATTTCCCATTTCACGGATATTTTCTCCCTTATTTAGGGTATGGCGGTGGCTGTTTGTTGGAGCTCTGATCTTGAGTGTATCAGCCGGCAGCGGCCCGTACTGTCTCTTTCTCTCCCCTTGTTCGGACTGGGGAGTACTTGTCGTTGCTATCTAATGCAGCGCTGCGTCTTCCCGTCGTCGCGGGGGACTCGGGATCGCGGACCATTTCGTCATAGCGCAGCTGGTCCGGACCGGGGCGTGCAGGACAGCTGTCCCATGTCGGCAGAGCTTGTGGCCACCGCGGGGCGACTATATCGCTCTGGGAGATCGTCTCCCTGCTGGAAAGCTCCTTGCCCACAGTCCGTGACGAGGGGCCCTCAGGGCGCAGCTCGTGCTGCTCGCTTCCTCTGGTTTGCTTACGGGACCTTCGTCGATACGTCTTGACGTCCTCTGGTCAATACGAAACGGGCGATGCCTTCGTGGGCACTTGTTTTAGGGCATTTTCGCGTTCGACCGCGTCACTCTGCCTTCTACTCCTCGAGGTGCGACTGCTTTGCGTAGGGCAGCACGTACTATCCTCCCTCCTGCCTCTTGCCGGCGATAACTGGTCGTTTTCGATGAACTCGGTTGCCAATACGTCTTGACGTCTCGCGAATTATTCCGTTGCTGCTCTCTGGGGACAGCTGTCCCTTCGCACGTCCCCTTTTGCCCCATGTACGCGGGGTGCATTTAATTCGAGGTGGAATTTAATCCGCAACGATGCGGTTGAGGGCCCCCTCCTCAAGAGTGAACGTCCGCGTTCACTTCCGAGGTGAGGTCTCTCCCTGTACGCGCCCGGAGTCTTTGTGCGTAACGAGACACCAACTCCTCGGGGATGCGCGTACGCGCCGTCCATGTGGGAGCATCGTAGTCTGCCCATTTAATGAGGAACTCCGTAGTTCCATCCTCCATGACGCGATGCTTGAGTAGCCGTTCGGCGGCATACTGTGTGCCTTCATTGATCTTGTCGGCAAGGTCTTCGGGGGTAGTCGTGCTAGCCTTTGCCGCGTTCGCCGGCGGGGGTGCGTAGACGCAGCGATCTGCCGAGACGCGCTCTGTAACTCCATCACGATCGATCGTGATGGTGCGCTGGTTGTTCGCGAGAACTCGGTACGGTCCGACAGCCGGGAAGGCCAGCTTTTTTGATGTCTTCCCCCCATCGGTGGGGTTCAGATATACGTAGTCACCTGCCTTGAGGCGCGAGTTGATGCGCCGAATACGCTTGTCGAAGTCGCGTTTATAGCGAGCTTGCGTTCGCCGAAGGCTTCCGTAGGCCTTTTGGATAGTCGAGTCCAGGGTCTTGAGGAACTCGGCACGTGGGTTCCCCCTGTCGGCAGGGGGCGCGTCGCCTTCCGTCCGTCGGAGCGAGAACTCCGTCGGCGGCCTGCTGAGCACGAGCTCAAACGGCGTGGTGCGTGTGGTACGATGTACGTGGGAGTTGTACGCATACGTAAGCGGCCCCACGTACACATCCCAGTCGTCCTGGTGTTCACCTACGTAGTTCCGCAGCATCGAGGCGATTGTTCGGTTATATCGCTCGACTTGCCAGTTCGTCTGGGGATGGTACGCCGAAGTGTACAAATTCGTTATCCCCAGAACACGGCACGTGCTGTGGAAGAACTTGGCATTAAACTGAGGGCCGTTGTCCGAAAGCAACGTGCGAGGGACGCCATACTTGAACACCCACGAGTCGCAGAACGCAACTGCAACCGTGTACGCGGTTATCGTGCGGAGCGCCACGACTTGCGTCAGCTTGCTAAAACGGTCCGTAATCACGAGCAGGAATCGTTTTCCTGTCTTCGTCTTGGGGAGCGGCCCCAAGATGTCGATGGCGAGGCTCTCGAGAGGCCTCGTAGCTGGGAACAATCTCAATCGATTGAGATGTTTCCTCAGCTTGACCCGGTTCATCGCGCAGGTCCGACACCCTTGCACCGTGGCTGCCACGTCTGCAGCCAGGTGGGGCCAGTAGTACTCGTGTCGAAGTGCGTAGTACATACGGTTCTGGCCCGGGTGCCCCGCAATGGCCGGGTTGTGGCACAGGCGAAGGAGCCTGGCGCGGAGCGTCCGAGGTACCACCACCTGAACGATATCAGGGTCGAAGGGGTGTCTCCGTTTGAGCACCCCTTTGTGGTCCTCGAAGAACGCGGAGTCCCGGGACTCTGACTGTCGTGCCAAAACGGTTTGGCAGAAGTCATCCACGCGTTGCTCCTCAGCTATCTCCTCTATCGTAAAAGGGGCGGGAAGGTCGTCCTGCGGTGGGGCGACCGGGGAGTCGAGCGCGCCAGCCTCGGGGTCTTTGGCGCGCTGGATATCGGCGGCGTCGAACTCATCGTTCTCCTCCCAAAACGAATTGGGTCCTTGAAGACCGGGGGCTTCGTCGTCACCTCGCGGTTCGTCGCGCGTCCGTACGCGCGACCTTGTTCGGGCTTCGGCTTGGTTCCGTGTCGTCACGAAGACATGGACGGCCTGATGATCGCAGCTCGCGGTACAAGCGTGGTCCGCGAGCTCGTTCGATACGTCTCGAACTGTCGTGCCCCCGTCGAAAGTGAGGATGTCGTCATCCACCTCGACGGTGGGGCGAGGGTCATCGGCGACCTTCGGCGACACGAGTCGTGACAGGGCATCGGGCACCTGATGCACGCGCCCGGGGCGGTACTGAATGGTGAAATCGTATTCAGCCAGACGTAGCCGCCACCGGGTGAGTCTTCCTGAGCTCTCCGTGAGCGACATGAGCCATCGGAGGGCGTCGTGATCCGTCCGGACGGTGAACTTGGTTCCTTCGATATACGGCCGCAGTGTGCGGACGGCCCACACCACGGCGAAGCACTCACGCTCCGTAGCGCTGTAGTTCCGTTCGCTATAGCTTAGCGAGTACGACCAGTACCCAACGGGGCGCCAATCGTTTGGCTCGTCGTGCTCCTGTAGGAGGGTGCACCCGAGTTGATATGCACTGGCGTCAGTGTCCAACAGGTACGGTCGGCCGTACCGTGGTAGGGCGAGGATCGGCGGGGAGATCATCGCCGCCTTCAGGCTTTCGAAAGCCTGAAGCTGAACCTCCGTTGGGTTATCGAAATCGTGATCCGAGTCCTTGCACGTTATATCGGTTAACGGACGGGCAATCTTCGAGAAGCCCTTGACGAAGCGACGATACACGTTACACGCCCCGAGGAACGAGCGCACCTGCGTCAACGTCGTCGGGAACGTGAACGTCTTGAAGGCGTCGATTGCCGTATCAGCCACGCTCAACTTACCTGGGGATATAACGTGCCCCAGGTAGTGCACCTTCGGACAGAAGAAGCTGCACTTCTGGAGCTTGAGGGAGATGCCGGCACTCCGCAACAAGCTCAAGACGGTATCGAGATGCCTTGCGTGTTCCGCGTCCGTACGCGAGAACACGATAACGTCGTCGAGATAGACGAGGCATATTTGCCAGCGGACTCCGGAGAGTATGATATCGAGGGCACGTTGGAAGGTGGCCAGTGCCCCTTTTAATCCAAACGGCATGCGCAAATGGCGGTACGTACACATATGTGTCGTGAAGGTAGTCTTATCCCGGTCCTCCGGAGCGACTGGGATCTGCCAATAACCGGAATTGCTGTCCAGCGTCGTAAAGACGGCTGCATCTCCTAACGAGTCGATGCAGTCGCCCATACGCGGCAGAGGATACGAATCCGCTGCAGTCTTCGCGTTGAGGCGCCGGTAGTCCACGCAGAACCGAAGAGAGCCATCTTTCTTCGGTACGAGCACCACCGGGGACGCCCACTCGGTGCTCGCGGGCTCGATAACCCCTGCGTTCAACATCTTGTTGACCTCCTTCGCGACCATTTCGCGCATGGCCGGGCCCTTCCGATAGGGCATAGAACGAATCGGTTTCGTTCCCGGTTCGAGGGGAATGCGGTGCTCTGTGGCTTGGATCGTTCCGAGCGCACCGCTCCACAGACTCGAGTGCTTACGGAGCATTTCGAGCACGTGGCCACGGAGCTTGTCATCGTCGATGTATGACAAGTCAATCTCTTTTTCCCAATCCATCGGTGGATTTTCGGGATCCTTCTGCTGGGGGGGTACAGTACCCTCCGCCGTCGGTTGGGATATAGGTGACCGTTCGTCCGGGTCAACCCCTTCACTCCCCGCGGTTGCCTTCTCGTCGGAGCTGGATCGGCCAGCTCCGACCTCTCCGACTTGATCGGTCAAATCGGTCAGGTGCAACGCAAGCGCGACCCCCGCAGCGACTCGACGTTCGGGCGTGAGGATTGCGAGGGGGTTGCGCTTCGCGTATCCCACGACGGTGTGCTTCGGAAGCCGCCTCTCCCGTCGCGAGAAGTTTGCGACAATGACTTCGAATGTCTGGTTCGGCAGGACTTCCGCGACGCCATTCGTCAGCCTCACTCCATGGCGGTGTTGGAGTGAGGGCTTGGGCTCCAGGAACACGAGACCCCTCCCCGCGGTTGTCACACGCACACGGGCTTGCGACATCGCGGGGATGGTAGCCCAGCGGGCGATTCGGATCGCCTGCGGGGCCTCCTCGCGTACCTCCGGACGACTCGTTTGGCGACCATGTCGCCTGGTAGGGGGAGTCGGTTCCCCCTTCCCATTGACGATGGCTACCGACCCACCGTGACGAAGTTCGAGCTTCTGTCCATCGATGTCGATGCTGCGTACGTGCGCATCAATGAACGCGGTCCCAACGAGAACGGGAACAGCGAGTTGTTCGGCCACTACGAAAGGTATGCGGAACGTCGTGTTCCGCAGCCGGACGGCGAGGCGGACGACCGCCGTAAGTCGAAGCGGGTTACTGTTCGCGCCAGCCAGGCGTGGTAATGGCGCGCCCCGTATTACGTAGCGAGCCCAGTCGGGAGGGAGGTCGGCCTTCCTCACCAAGTTGTAGCCCGAGCACGTGTCGACGGCGATCGTGTGGGGCTTAAACGCGTTGCCTTCGGTGGCCACGGAGCCCAAGACGTTATATATTTTCGACGTCATGAGGCAGACGAGGCCATCGACCACCTTGGGCGCGACCTTATCGGTGAGGTCGTTCCGCCGGGGCCTTCGACTTCGGCGTTGGCCCATCTTGCGTTTCCTTCGGCTCGAGCCGGGGGACGTTCGCGTCTCAGTGACGCCCGTCCAGGTGCTGGAGTCCGTACGAGGCGGACATTTCGTCGGCGACCTTGGGCTCACCGGGGTCAGGAGGTCGACCGACTCGTGTCGGTCGGCGTTAACCGCGTCTCGCTCGTTGCGCTTCACTGGGATGTCGGGTGTCCCTGTAGTGCCTTCTTCCAACATCGGGTCTACGTGGGCCTCGGTGTTGGGTTTCTCCTGCAATGTCGACATTGCTGGAGTCCCCGTGCTCGACTCCGATAGCGGGGGATGTATTATCGGACAATACCCCCCGTGTCCTTGGCCAGCACGCGGGGACCGGTCTAGTTTAAAGGGAAAAGATGGCTCACGCGACCGCGTGTATGTAACCGTCTTTACCCTTTTTTCGAACTACCGGTGCTATCGGAGCTACCCCCCTGGCTATCGACGGCCAGGTCTTCTCCGGGTAGCCGGCCGCGTGGGTCGGGACTATTCCTCCCCTGCGGCTCGGCAGCCTTGGCGAAGTACTCGGGTACTTCCGGGCCTTGACCTGCGGCGTCCGGTCGTCGCAGGATATGGGGGACGAAGCGAGTCGGCTCTCCTTCGTGACCCTCTGTGGGTAGGGGGTACGGATCCTCTACCCAGTCTTGCAGGTACATTATCGCATTTTGTACCTGTTGGGGTAACCGAGAACGGTCTCGGTCCCCTCTTTCTCCTTGTCGGGGGTACCTTGTGTCCGCCTGCCGGTAGGTGGGTCGATCCCGACAATCGACTTCGTTACGACGGTACCCGCCCCCACGGGGGGCGAAGCGAGCGCCCCCACCCGAACGATTCGGGAAACCTTGACGCAGGGGACGACCCTCGCCGACCGCTTGACGGAGGAGATTGCGCGCCCCGGGGCGCGTCCCCATCTGGTAGCGGTAGTTCCTGTACGCCGTGAACATTCGTTGTTCCGGCGACAGGAACGGGCATGCGTACATGGCATGCCCGTACGTACGGCATAGCCAGCACACGTACGCGCTGCCGTCCGTTGAGGCGAAGGTCGCCGCGTGCCGCGCCTCCTCATCGGTTAGGAGGGGCACGCGAGGGGCTTCACCTCCGGTATCTCGGTTGGAGTTGTCGAGCTCAGCGACCCGGGGGTCCGTACCCCTGGGCGCTCTTGGAGTGGCCGCGAACGCGGTCGCGTAGCTCGACGTCGTTCCGGTCGACATTGGTGAAGGGGATCGCCCCCGTACTGGCCCTGCTCCTTGCGTAATGAGGACAGGGTTGGCCTGCCACTCATCCTTCCCGACATGGAGGGTAGAGGCGGGCGAACTTGTTGCGGCGGACTTCGTAGTCCTGCCATCCCTCCCTGTCGGTTTCGAATCCGGCAGAGGTAAACCGCGTCGAGCGCGGTAAGTGGTTCCTTCCGCCGTTGTGATACGGCAGATGGTCGGAAGATCGGTCTTCTGGCGGCTCGGCAGTCGCTGCACTGTCTCGGAAACTGCGGCACGGGTCGCAGGAGCGAGTCCCCGCACGAAGTAGTGCGCGAGGGACTGTTCGGAGAACACTGCCGTGCACCGGAACGCGGCCGTTTCGAGCCGGTCCGCGAACGTGCTCTGCGTTTCATGAGATTGCTGTCGCGCCGTCGCAACAGCGTCGTACGCTTCACCTAACACGTCGTCGGTTAGGTAGCGTTTCAGGAACTGGTTCACGAGTCCCGGCCAACTCACATCGTCGTGTAGTTGGCCGGCACGGAGGCCACGCATCGTATAACTCGTATCCAGGCGCTCCGCGTCGCGCTCTAAGAAGTGCGCGAGGACTCTCACGGCAACACCTTCGGTCAGGTGTTGCGAGTTGAAGGTTATCCGAATATCCTTCAAGAACGGTAGGAGCTGGATCGGGTCCGTACCGTCAAAGCTTCTCATCGTGGGACGGATCCCACGGCAGCGTTGGACGTACTTCGCGATCCGTCCGGCGTCACCCGAGGTGACGAGCCTCGAGGTGTTATCCAAGCGGTACATACGATAGTCAGCAACGGCGCTGAACTCTTGGATCATCGTATGTACCGGCTCGAGCCCGGGCTCGGCGGGACCTAGTGTGCCGAAGGAGGTAACCGGTAGCGTACGGACGTCTACCGGACCTGGATGCTCGGCATAACTCGCCGGCGGGTAGCCGCCCCAGCGGGGATCGACGGAGAACATCGGTTCTCCGGATCCGCGGGCGGCTCCTCCACGGTCCTGTTCGTCCGCGTACGATACGCGGTCCATCTGCCGCCTACTTAAGGGGATAAGCGGCAGTGCTTGGGTCTCGGACGCGAGATTTGCGCCCATCGGGGGACGGTTTCCTTCCGCAGTCCGACTGGCGTCGGCGCCAGTCGGACGCCAACCTTCCGGAGCGACGGCGCTCGGAGGTACGGCACCACCGGACCCTCTCGTGGGGGCACCGGGCAGCCTTGCGGCCATGGTCCGTTCCATGTTACGAGCACGCTGTCGTGTTGCGTTGAGCTCGGCGGAGAGGTGCGCGAACGCACCCAACTGCTCTGCTGACGGGGACGGTCGATCGTCGGGACGTCTCGTCGAGGTCGGCCTCGTGGGGCGACCTTGCCCGTGCAGTACGGGCTGTGCGAGGCGTGAGTCTTCGACGAGCACCAGTCGCGAGTGTAACTCGTCGACTAGTGCTCGGAGATTCTCCAAGGACTGGCTGACTCGATCGAACCTCCCTTCACGTAGGGAGCGGAGCTCGTCCATACATCGCGAGTAGACGGCGTCCGTCACGTCTATACGGAGCGAAGTACGGACTTCCTCGATGTAGTCAGCTATGCGATCGAACATCGCAGCCGCTTGTCCTTCGGGGGACTCGGGCGACGGTTCGCGGTCTCGGAGACCAGCGTCGCCGTCGCCGAACGGCGGTGATGGTGCGTGCATAGCGGCCGCCCTCGGATCCGCCGGTTCGGACCGGATCGAGGTGGCGTATTCTTGACTCATCTCAACGCGTACGGACGCGGACGAAAAAGAAAGTCTTCTCGGAAAGATCTCGGGGTCTTCTAGGTCGGGAGACCACTGTAGCATAAACACCCCCAGACGACTGGAGGTGTATGCGCAGGTCGACCTGTAGACCCCGGTTCGGAGAAGGGATGAAGCGGGCCAACCAGCTACGGAACCGGGCTCGGGTCCGGGTAGCGGTGGTAGAGCGGGAGCGAGCAAAGACGCGCGCGCGCACGAGCGGATCGACGCCTCGACGCCCCGGAGCAGCACTGGGTGACGTACCAGTGCTGACGGGCGGAGGCGGTTCCGTGCTCGCTCGCGTGCTGCGCGTCCACTCCGGCTCGGCTCCGACTAAACGCGCGCGAAGGGCGAAGGCGACGTTTAGAATGAGCTGGGTGGACTGACCTTGGCGGTCGGTTGAGGACAAGCCCGTGCTTGTCGCCCCCGTCCGCCGTCGGTCCGCTCCATATTTAATATACAAAACCATCTATCATAACACTACAGTACCGAGGTACTGTAGTGGGCTACTGTAGTGCAGGTCGGCCTGCACTGTAATACTGTCAGCTATGTCGAGGCTGACAGTACACGTATTACCCGTGGTGCGTGCGCGCTTCGTTCGCGCGTGGTACACGTGTGCACGTGTGCTGTGGGCACACGTGGACACGCTCGGTGGTACTGTAGAGCGTCGGGCTCTACAGTAACTAAATCAATCGTGATCTAATCTAAAGTGAGTCCCCCCAGGGGGGGGGTTATGCTACAGAGTCATCGGGCTCTTGTGTTGGTTCTTTTGTTTATTGTTGGTGCCATCGGCTTTGGTTGCGACCGGACCGGTGTAGGTGTCTTGGCAATCGGGCGACACGTGGGTGTAGCGCTGCTACTTGTTTACGTTCACCGACGGAGGCTGTTGCAACGACTTTTCCCTCGAGGGTCCTGTAGTGTATACCGGACAGTGTTGGTTCCATCGGATACAGGTTGCGACCGTTCCGGTGTCGGTACTTTGCCATCGGGCAGTACGGAGGTGTAGCGCTGTTACGTGTTTGCTAATTCCCGACGGGCTGCGTTGCGACGCCCCCGTCGAAGACCTTATCAAGGGTATAAGGTGTAACAGGTGCTCCGCGAGCATTGGATTTACGACCCATCGGGCCTGGCTTTCTAATTACCGCCCCAAACTCGCCGAGCGACTGCCTGTACAAGACTCTACCACCATTCGTCCCGGGGCGGGCCTCTTCCTTTTGCCCCCCCTATCAGGGACTTGAGCTACTGTGGGCCGCAAACCCACTTAAAGGGAAAGGGAGAATCGGACACTCCGTAGGGCTGTGCCGTCGGCAACTCTTGTTGGTTGTGTTGTCGCTGGATCGTTGGACCTTGGTTCCGGCCTGACAGGCACATTGCACTACAATGTGGTCTCGTCGACGATTCACGGCCTGTCAGGCGCGTACATGAAAGATAGGCCAGTGAACTATCTCTCATGTGCGCGTCCCGCGTAAACTGGCCGACAGGTTAGCCGTCCGCTAATAGTACAACCCAGGCACAAAGGCTACTCCGGAACGTTGCTCACTCACAGCGTAGTCGACGCGTAATAGTGTTTCTTCAGTTTGGAGAGTGCGTTTGACACATTCCCGAGCAACTCCCCCATGTCATTCAACGAGTGGCGAGTCCCTCTGTCGTAACGCTGTGCATGAACATACATTCCCTATTCCTTTGTAGAAATTCCTGTACAATGACAGCAATTTTGAACCCCGAAACCAAACGCAGAAGCTCATCGGCCGCTTTTGCTAAGGTCGCCAGTTCCACCTGGGACTGGAAATCTGTCCGCGCATTGGTAGCCTTGTCTTGAATCCCACAGCAGCTGACCACATCCTGCCAAAAATGAAAACCCAACCAGCGACCAAGAGAGTTAATACACTTCATCCGCGCGTACAACAGTAGAAGATATTCTTGTGTCCGGCTTTTTAGTTTTACGGAAAAGTTTTTGTGGGTTTGCAAAAATCCATTTTTTTGCTCTGTCACTGGCTGGTAATTCCCACCCCCGGTCCCCACCCGCCTTTCTCTAACCAGAACAGGGCGGTCTAGATTACGGCAGAAGGCATTCGGGAACCCTATATTGGCAAGTAGCAAACACTCCGTTGCCCACCTGCGCCACACAGTTTCAAGTAACCATTGTTCTAAGCGCAATATCATCCCCACCAGCGCAGGGAACGACCGCGGGGCGCCGCACGCAATCCTCAGAGGAGCTTCGGGCAGCGTACAACCAGCGCTTGGATGATCAAGTCACGAAGGCGCTGAACGCGTTTCGGGTACGCATGCCCATTTCTTTGAACGGAGTCTTCATGACTATAACAACATCCAGCATGGCAGGTGACAAGGCCGGGGTCACGAAAATAATAATATTAATATAATCTTTCTAAAATAAATATGTCGAACGAATCTATACATGGACCAAGCTGTAGTATAACACCCCAGCGCTCAACCGACCACGAAGGCTGGAGCGGGCTCAGGGCGTATACTGTAGCTCGAAGTGCGCTGTCACCGGGCGTACGTGCCAATAAGCGAATGGGAACGTGTCCCTGGTAGCGTGGTAGAGTCTTGAATGGGTTCGACACCCCAACGAGAAACGGCTGGCAGATCGACGGGTCGACACGTGACTCGGCGCCCTTGCGGTCAGGGCGACAACGCGGAGTACAGATCCTCGCACGGAGCCGAGCTGACGTAGCGCCTCACTGTCGAGTGAGTGGTGGGAACGTAGAACGGAAAACGAAAGGGAAAAAGGCCAACAGACGTACGTAAAAGAAAGGAAAACGTAGACGACTAGGGGTCGGACTTGACAAGACTAGCCCTCCGTGTGCTGTCGATGGTCCTCTCTTCATCCCCCTAGCGGCCTCCTTTATTAACTACGTAATAGTGTACTTCTTACACCGGAAAGCGTAACGGCGCCAATACAGAGGACATTTCGTAACGACTATTTGCGCCGTTGCGCTACAGCACTGTACTCGAGGTACTGTAAGGCTCGTTCGCCTTACACGCAACATGGGACGGATCCCAAAAATGACCGTCGTTGTCATAACGATTTCCACGCGGTTGACGTTTCCACGCGGACAGTATTTTCGTGTAGATGGGACACGCGTCCTTATGCTACACAAGCGCAGAATGGTTAACAAGTCTCGTGGGCGGCAAAGGGAACCTACCTAAAATTGTCGCCTTCCTTCGCTCTTTTCGAAGGTGGTAATTGAAAAGAAAAAAGTGTTTGTCTGACTTGGTCGAAGGTGAGTCAGGTCTACAGCCCTCTTTGCCCTCTTTGCCACCATGCCACACTTCTCCTCTTTCTAATAGTCATATTCTAGATTTTTGACTTTAGTGCCAGTGCCAGGAACAGAAGGTCTGTAGTCATGTATCAACGGACTATTTAACTACACCATATCCGAAGAAGCGTTCAGCTCATTGAGACCTCGGAAATATTGTAGTGGAACTTAGTTTAGTATGGGCGACAAACATAGGTCACGGTTGCGAATGATAGAAGGACTTTTCTCATCTATCTGATTTATCGAGAGATTCTCCTGCGCTCTCAAGCATGCTTGTTGTAGCAAACCGAAGGAATTTCCCGCTTCTAGAATAAGTCCTGTCTTTAGGGTGCCAGTGAACATGTTAATTTGAAATGTCTGTGATTGTTCACACATTTCGTGTTTATGAACATTCACAGATATCAAATTCTCAGACCTTTGTGAACATTCACAGAAATCACATTCACAAAACGTTGTGAACATTCACAGAAATCAAATTCGTAGAAGTTTGTGAACATTCACAGAAATAACATTCACTGAAGTACCTGTGGCACTGCGACAAAATGTTGCCACTGGAGTTCTGTGTTTGAAAAACTTTTAAAGCAGCCTATGTGACGCTTTGAAACTTTGGTCCTGGAGATATCACTTCGAACGAGTCCTTCAACATGCAAAAGGAATTCTTCCAAGAAGGATACTTTAGTGATAATCAGAGCCCTATTCAGAAACCGGCAATAAAGAGCTCAGGTTGCCTGCTAAAGTTGAGTAGGGTTCGGGTTTACGTTTTCTTTCTTTTGGTAAATGATATTAGCGGCTGTTTTATTCAGATGGATAGACATCTTAGTTGCGTCACAAGCAACTTTCAGGCCAACACTGCTGAATATAGATGCAAGAGGATCCTGAGAGACGTGGGACGGGTTTGTGATTTATAAACGCTTTGTATCGGAATGTGTGGGCTTGCCAATAGCTTTCTTCCTTTCTGAGTCAGAAGTCTTTCAGTATTCGAGAAAACTTAGCTCTAACGTTTTACTTTGTACATTTTACATAGAATGAAGGTATGTGGAATAATATGTCTGTGATCGTATGAAGTGGGACCTATTCTCCTCATTGAAGGTTGTTTCGACCTTGTAGACATCCAGTCATGATTACGTCATTCAAGGATACAGATACAGACATGGGAATGAATCCAAGACTTTGTTATCAATACGAAAATAATGAAAATGGGGAAAGTTGGAGCGAAAATCGCTTTGAAATGGGTTCTTCTCGAGGTACCCTTCTCGAGGGCTAAATCTGGGACGCAATTTATGGAAACTCCCATAAACCGACAACAGTTCCCTTAAAGAGCCCTCTACTATATGCCGGGCAAGTGTCCTTGAGTCCCCAATACAAGTAAACTGGAACACCGCCCATTGGTGGGTTGTCAATCAAGACGTTTAAAATTCTTCGTTCTGCTCCCAGAGTGTTGAAATTTTCGAAAAGGGCTTTATTTGAGACAGTAGCCACTCTGAGTTATTTAACAATTATTACTTAAATGCATCAGAGTCTCCGCAGCGTCCTGCAAACGGGATGGCATCGACTGTCCAGTGCTCCGCGCGCTCTTTTCTGCCTTTTGGTTGCCTGTACAAGAAGGGGAGCGACATCTCTTGCCCAACTTTGCACGTGTCATCGCCTCCTTTTCCTCCCGCTTTCGGCGATGCAGTTCATCTCTCTTCATCTCTCTCTATTTTCGCTTGCTCCCTTACCGCGTTTCTTCGTGCTCGCGCCTCTGCTTTCGAACGCTTCTCCTCCTCCACTCGAACCCGTTCAGCATTTGCTTCTTTGTCCTGCTGTCTGCGCCCCTCAATCAGGTCCCCAACTGTAAGGAACCGCGACGGTGCTCCGCACCCCAACACTCTCCTCGTCTCTCCGCCACATTGGGCGATTGGCCTTCGACTGATTCCAGGTAATATCGAGTTGACAGAATCATTGTCAGCCAATGCAAGGCGGAGGCGTTTGACGGATTCTGTTTTGTCTGAAGTCTCAGTGAATATTGTCTTCAGCTTGCCCCATGTGTCACTGTCACTGAGTCTTTTTCGAACACTGTTAAGCGCCAACGTCGGTCCTGCGTTGTCAATGCGATTGATTAGTGCTGTGCGGGTCTGTTCACGTTCAAATGCTGCAGTCTTGAGTCTATCTAATAATAGGTAGTTCATTGCCCAGATGCCTGTTTTCACGAAAGACTCCATCCGAATTGATGCTGTGACTGCAGCATGCCCCGCTACTGCAAGCTTTAGTTTAAAACCCATGGCATGTACATTGGTGTATGCCAATGACAAAAGCTCATCTCTGGTATTCCTGACGGCTTTCTAGAAGCTTTTGTTAATTTGATTATCGCAGGGTCGTAAAAATTGTGTTGTGTTTGCAGGGAGCACAAATACTTCTATGTTGTGCTTCCTCGCCTTTTCAAGCCACTCAATTCCCTTTCTCGACCCGTGACCATCAAGGAACAAATTGTATGACCTCTCCCTCGGGACTGCCTTTCAAACCAATTTATCAATACGTTCGATAATATGAGGCATTGTGTCCATTTCGACAGACCCCTTCTGTGTACATCTCAAAACACAGTCCCCCAGAATCCCAGACTCGTCTGTTAACCAATGGGGAAGGTTGTCTTTTGTGTACTCTTTCTTCGGAAGGGGTGCCATCCATGACTGAATGAAGTTCTTTCCGCCTGCCACCGCGAAAAAAGGCGCAAGTCGGCCTGATGCTGGCGTCATCAGAACAGCGGTCAAGTGCATTCCTGAACATTTTACATTGGCAATTGCACCGCCGTGGCGGCAGTTTGCCGAAGAGAAAACCTTAATTCAGCGTCCATACTCTCCGTCCACATGCGTTTCATTCATATTCCAGATTCTGTTCGGATCGTTAAGTATTCCAGGATGACGCTGCTCCACTTTTTTGAGCGTTTCGGAAAAGGTTTGGACGTGATAGTAGTTTTCGGCTTTTATCTTGATTGCCTCTTTATTTTCAGTGTTTCTGTAGACCAATTCTCTGTTCTATGCGCGATACGTTCTTATAGCAGCTCGCGAAGGGATCCCATTAATATATCTTTGCCAACCATCTGCACAAATTTCATTTAATGTTGACTGTAGTCTTGGAACATCCACAGCAAATCCTCTTCTTGCCGCGGTAATTATGCGTTCGTTTATAGCTTTAAACTCTTCCTGCGTCCAGATAGTCTTCGACCACGCCGGTTATTCAGAGGATCAAGTAGCTTTTCTAAATTTTCCCTGTCTTTGCCTTTCAAGCAAGAGTGAATGCGACCTGCTGTGGACTTTGAAATTCCACAAATCGACGCGACATCCCTTTCCGACCTTCCATTCTCGAAGAGAGTCAAGGCACGAGCCCGGCGTTTCTTCTCTTCTTCACCCTGCTTCTGGCGCCGGATATAGGTAGCCGTTTGACTGCGCATGGGATTGGGCATGGTTGGTAACTTGAGGGTTAAGCGGTAAACCGCCTCGTCAAGGACAGTATCTCAGGACAAAAAACCCCCAGGTATCGTTTACCGGCCCAAATAGCCAGCCCGTTGGAATTCTGACGGACTGTCGAATCCACGACAAACACTTGTATGCACAGTTGTGTTTGAGTGATAGCGTTGAGAAGCAGTTCATATCGGTTTAAGGTAAGTGTACCAAGTTAAGCCCTGTCCCAAATTTGGCCCCCGAGAAGGGTACCCGAAATCCCGATAAGCCTTATGTCGGGAAAATGTACCCCCTGCGAAAGAGCCCCAGAAAACGCATATTTTCTCCGATGTACTAGGCAAGGCACTCCCTCGTGTCGTTGGCTACAAGCTACCGTTTCAGGCCTTTTTCACAAACCTGAATGCTGTCACTCTTTTTTCGACGTGACCCATCACGAAAGTGTCCGACTTTTTCCGTTACTTCAGGAGGGTTTTTGTCAGTTTACCCACTGAACTTCCCCCCTTCTCTCAGGGCCTCTATTTCATCATTTATCATACCCGGCGCGTGGAACAACGTTTTTATAAGGTACGGGGCTCTGCTAATGAGGTACTATAGCAGAGATCTGGAAAAGAACTGTTCATACCGAGTTTTTCAGCTGACCATAACCCTCCGTCAGTGCACGTTGACTTGGGTTTTGTGGAAAACCACCCTGCTCCTGACGCGTTTGAGAGGAAACTGAAAGCTGCTGTACTGAGGAAGGGAAGCACTTCGCACGTGGGGGCAACGGCAGTTGGACAAGCCAGAGTCGGAAAGACATGTACACTACGGGCAATTGCACATGACGAGGAGATTGTTGCTCGCTTTCCTGGTAGAGTATATTTTTCAACTCTGGGGCAAGACGCAAGAGAAGGGCAGCTGAAACAAGAACTTTGCAATGCTGTCAAAGTGTCTGGAGGACGAGAAGAAGGGGACAAATCGTCTCAGGAGGCGGACCTTAACGTTGTTCTAGCAGGGGTGCAGAGCTGGTTTGCGAATCGGGTATGTCTGTTTACACATATCGATGATGTGTGGACGTGCAACAACAACGATAAGAAGATCCTTCTAAAACTGTCTCGACTTGCGGACATTGCAGTGATCGAGGGAAAGCCAAGGAGCAGGGTTCTGAGCTCTACGAGAGATCCAAGTCTGACACATCTCGGGGAACAAGTGAAGTTCAGTGCGAGAGAAAATCGAGGGGAAGCTGCGCGCAATATACAGGTTCATACGAGTGGGGATTAGTGAAGTGGAGAATGAGATATCGAGAGAGGCATTTTGCGAGATTCTTCACATGTGCGGTGGGTTGCCACTAGCACTGAATATTGCAGGAGTTATGATAAAACTCACGGAAGATGTCGTCGTGGTTTACTCGTTTTTGTGTTCTGTAGTTTTCATGCTGTCGTTGCTCGGATCTTTGTGCTTAAGTTCACAGGTTTCTCGCAGCCCTACATTACGTGCTATGTGACAAGAGTACCCGTAATTGGTCTAATACTTGCCGTATTACAGTAATACCATCCGTATGGCTACGAGGCGACTAACCCGCTATCGGGTGCAGCACATGTTAGCTCTCTGGGGATCCGACGTGGACGCAAATGCTCGCGCGTGCGTGGACCACCGAATTTCGGGGACCTTGATTTCGAGTCCGTATTCAATGGTTCTATTTTTGGGTCCGATTTCAGAACCCACAAATTGCCCATCGGTCCATTACAGTACCAACCCTGTGGCGGATCAAGGTTGATACTGGTGCCGAATTCAACACTCCCCCTCAATCTTGCATCCCACTATTGCTGTGATGTGTAACTATGACTCATACCTAACTTGTGGATCATTTCCGTGTGGGTAGCGACGCACAATATCTTAGTGAAGATGTCAGCGGCATTTTCGGATGTCTGGATGTAGTTGAAGACGATGGTGCCATCTTTGACCTTCTCCTTCGAGAAGAAGTACTTGACGGCGATGTGCTTGGACCTTTCGTTCACCACGTCATTGTAAGCGAGGTTCATGGCTCCCTCGTTGTCCCCAAACACTACTGTAGCTGGCAACGTAGTGTTGGACGGAAAGCATTCCCTGAACAACCGACGGAGCCACACTGCTTCGCGCGCTGCGTACGACATAGCTACAAACTCTGCTTCCAGGGTCGACTGGGCGGTAGCCTCCTGCTTTTTACTTCTCCAGCTGATGGATCCGCCAGCAAACTTGAATGCGAATCCACTAACGCTGCGCCGTGTCTCCTTGTCAGCAGCAAAATCTGAGTCGGTGTACCCGTGTAGCCCGGCCTTGTTGTTCAGGCTGAACCGGATGCCGAGGGTTTTTGTCCCCGAAAGATAGCGCAAGACGCGCTTTGCTGCTTCCCAGTGTTGAGAGGAAGGTCTCTCCAGGAACCTTGAGAGAAGACTTGTGGAGAACGCGATGTCGGGACGTGTGGTGTTCGCCAAGTACAGTAGCGAGCCAACAAGTTGGCGATAAGGCTTTTGGTCCATGCCCTCGCTGTAAGAATCCTGTTTGCGTTGTGCTGTATTCAGCACTGTACCGGGAGCAAGGGGGTTAGATACACTCCTGCAAGTCGTCATGTTGAAAGTTTCAAGCATGTGTGTAATCATAGCTGCACTGTGGATATGGGTCTCCCCCTTTTCGCTGTATCGGTCAATGACGATACCGAGAAACTTAGTGACTTTCTTTTCTATGCGAATTGCGAAGCGGTTGCCAATAATCTCAGCTACTTCTCTCAAAACTTCCATGCTCCGTCCGGCGAGTAGCATATCGTCAACGTAGACGAGGATGAACACTTTGTCTCCTTTGAGCACCAGCTGGTACAGGCTCTTGTCTGCATCCGACTGAACACATCCAATTGACTTCAAAAAGGTATCACAAAGCATGTGCCATGCTCTCGAGGCTTGCTTCAAACCATAGATGGCTCGAAAAAGACGGTAGACAAAATCTGGATGATCTGGGTTACAGTAGCCAAAAGGTTGTTCCATATAGATCTCCTCCTTCAGTTCCCCGTTCAAGAAAGCCGCCTTGACATCCAGCTGCAGCAGCTCGAGCTGCTCTTGGGTTGCCATTGCGAGGACGAATCGTACCGTACTGTACTTCGCAACTGGGGAGAACACTTCATCGTAATCGATCCCATAGCGCTGCGTGAATCCTTTCGCGACTAGTCGAGCACGCTGCCGAGTAACACGTTGCTGAGCATCAGTCTTATTGAGGTAAACCCACTTAGACCTTACTGCTTTCTTCCCAGGGGGTAGCGGTACAAGTTTCCATGTGTTCTTATTTAGCTGCGAGATTTCCTCATCCATTGCTGCTTTCCATTTCTCACTTTCGGAGCAATCCACCGCCTGCTTGTATGTAAGCGGGACATGGGGATCTTCATTGCCCATGTGATGTACGAGAGCAAGAACCATGGCGGAGTCTTCCGGCGAGTACTTGCGTGGGGTTCGTACTGTACGGCTGGAGCGGCGCAAAGTTGGGACGTAGGTCAGGTCCATTGTGGACTCATGCGGTACTGTATCGGTAGTCGTAGGTGTTGGTACTGGGTTTAATACAGGTGGTATAAGCTGTGGTTTGTCCGAGTCAAGCATCTCCTCAATGTCACAATGTTGCTCCGCAGGACCTACGTCCGCAGCTGGGGGTACAGTAGATTTGGTTTCATCGAATTGCACATCTCTGGAGATGACTACTGCATGTAGTTGCGGTAGAAATATGCGGTACCCATTTCCACATCCAACGCCGACACAGTATCCACTGTCTGCTCGAGGTTCAAACTTTCCTCGTCGCTTTGCCTTGGGGATGTGGGCATATGCCTTGCTTCCAAACTTCCGAATGTGTGCGAGGTGAGGCTTCTGGCCAGTGACACACTCGAAGGGTGTCATGTCCTGGCAGTGCCCGGCAGATGTGAACATGCGATTTCGAAGGTAGTTTGAGAAGTTTACGGCTTCTGCCCACATCCGATTTTTGTGAGGAAGGTCTTCTGCAGCCACCATCATTGTGCGAGACATGTCGAGAAGGGTCCTGTTTAGTCGCTCGGCTTTGCCGTTAGACTCCGGCGAGTACGGGGCAGTGAATTCCTGCGTAATGCCTCGATTGGACAACCATTGCTTTAGGTTTCTAGACATGAATTCAGTTCCGTTATCAGACCGTACCCTCCTAACCAATGACGTGCGGCAGCTCCCAGTTTTCAGCTTCTCCAGTTCCATTATCATTGACTTCAGTGCTGCTCCTGCTTCTGTCTTAGATTTGAGAAATCTTATTAGCGAGAAAGCAGATGCGTCGTCGTAGAGGGGCATAAAGTAGCGGCACCCGCCAAGCGAAGAAGTCCTGAAGGGACCTACCAGGTCCGTGTGCACGAGATCGAGCGGCTTTGTGGTCTTGCGGGACTCTTCACGCAATGGTCGAGGGGCTCTGGTCGACTTTGAAACTCTACAGGACTCACAGCTCAACAAGTCCTTCACGTCCTGTAGCTGAACTCCACGTACGAGGGAAAGGGACTTCTTCATTGTCGACTCACTGGCATGACCGAGTCTTTCGTGCCACTGCTCTTGTGAGACTGCCAACACAGCGTCGGAGGATTTTGCAGTCGGTTTCAGTACCGCTTCATACAGTCCAGCAGAAGTGCTTTCAATTCCGTGCAGATACTCCACTTTGCCGTCTCTCGTAGTGACTTGACACATACCATCTCCATTACTGTCCGAGTCGAACGTGGTTTTGAGCTTAGCCTTCCTCATCCTGCTAACAGAGATGAGGTTACATACCAGCGTTGGGACACACAACACATCAGTAAAACGTACTGTGGTCGTAGTACCACGTACTGTGGTCGTACATAAAACTGATCCCGTACCAATGACCTCCGCGGGATTTCCAGTACCGACGGACACGCAATGCTTTTGAGTTGATTTCTCGAGTGTCTCAAATAGTGCAGTGTCGTTGCACATGTGTGCGGAGGCCCTGGAGTCGATGTACCACTTCTCACGTAGCGTCCCAGACAGATTAGTCTTGGTATGGTCTTTAGTAGTTGCCAGCGAGATGTCCACATAGGCGCTGTCGCTGTCACCTGGTCGTTTCTGATGATAGCTCTTCCTGCGGGGCGTCTGATTCCGCGGTTGACCGCGGTTCCGGCGTCTGTCAATGCGCTTCTTCGCCAGTTGGGGCCTGTAGCTCGGGCTATTAGGATTGACGAAGCAATCCTGTTTGCTGTGTCTGATCTTCCTGCAGAATTCGCAAGTCCCTTCCCTGGTGGTTAGCGCGGTAGTGGAGGTACCAGCGCCGGAGAGGGATTCCACTTCATGTTCAACTTCACATGCAACCAGATAGGCCAAAGCATCATGATAACATTTTGCAGTAGCCTTAATCACGCCTGCAGGAATGGCGAAGTGCTCATCAAGTCCCCTTAGCAGTGCTCGCTTCTTCTCTGATTCGGTTAGAAAGTGACCAATAGCTGCTAGCTTGTTCTCGAACTCGTTGAGTCGGTTCGAGAATTGAAGCACCTTCTCACCAGATTCCATGCGAGCATTCTGATACTGGCTTAGATAGGCATCCACACGAGCCTCAGAGACAGTAGAGAACATAGTACGAAGTGTTGTCCATACTTTGTTCGCATAACGGAGCGTGATAACTGAAGCACTGATAGAGTCATCGATGGTTAGAACGATGGTCGTGAGCGCGAGGTCCTTCCTCCTCTCATACTTCGCAAGATCTCCTTCTTCAGTTGGTGGGCGTTCGGTCCCAGCTACGATGTTCCAAAGCCCCTTTGCGCGAAGTATGAACTCCATTTTGTGCGCCCAGAGGTAGTAGTTCTCTGAAGTGAGTGATGCGATGCGATAGCTTGACGTGTCGACGGTGCCTTCTCTGATGGAGTCCATGATTCCTTCTGTTCTCGACGGGTATCGGAGCGATGCTCCACAATAGCCCGGAGGGTTCTAACACAGGTCTGATGTAGCCCGATGAACTCAAGCGCCGAGCGGTACAGTAAAAGTTGTGATTTCGGGTCCTGGTGTCGTGACAGATTCACAGGTGCGCAATTGGCGTCCTGGGCGGCATAACCTGATAAAACTCACGGAAGATGTCGTCGTGGTTTACTCGTTTTTGTGTTCTGTAGTTTTCATGCTGTCGTTGCTCGGATCTTTGTGCTTAAGTTCACAGGTTTCTCGCAGCCCTACATTACGTGCTATGTGACAAGAGTACCCGTAATTGGTCTAATACTTGCCGTATTACAGTAATACCATCCGTATGGCTACGAGGCGACTAACCCGCTATCGGGTGCAGCACATGTTAGCTCTCTGGGGATCCGACGTGGACGCAAATGCTCGCGCGTGCGTGGACCACCGAATTTCGGGGACCTTGATTTCGAGTCCGTATTCAATGGTTCTATTTTTGGGTCCGATTTCAGAACCCACAAATTGCCCATCGGTCCATTACAGTACCAACCCTGTGGCGGATCAAGGTTGATACTGGTGCCGAATTCAACACTCCCCCTCAATCTTGCATCCCACTATTGCTGTGATGTGTAACTATGACTCATACCTAACTTGTGGATCATTTCCGTGTGGGTAGCGACGCACAATATCTTAGTGAAGATGTCAGCGGCATTTTCGGATGTCTGGATGTAGTTGAAGACGATGGTGCCATCTTTGACCTTCTCCTTCGAGAAGAAGTACTTGACGGCGATGTGCTTGGACCTTTCGTTCACCACGTCATTGTAAGCGAGGTTCATGGCTCCCTCGTTGTCCCCAAACACTACTGTAGCTGGCAACGTAGTGTTGGACGGAAAGCATTCCCTGAACAACCGACGGAGCCACACTGCTTCGCGCGCTGCGTACGACATAGCTACAAACTCTGCTTCCAGGGTCGACTGGGCGGTAGCCTCCTGCTTTTTACTTCTCCAGCTGATGGATCCGCCAGCAAACTTGAATGCGAATCCACTAACGCTGCGCCGTGTCTCCTTGTCAGCAGCAAAATCTGAGTCGGTGTACCCGTGTAGCCCGGCCTTGTTGTTCAGGCTGAACCGGATGCCGAGGGTTTTTGTCCCCGAAAGATAGCGCAAGACGCGCTTTGCTGCTTCCCAGTGTTGAGAGGAAGGTCTCTCCAGGAACCTTGAGAGAAGACTTGTGGAGAACGCGATGTCGGGACGTGTGGTGTTCGCCAAGTACAGTAGCGAGCCAACAAGTTGGCGATAAGGCTTTTGGTCCATGCCCTCGCTGTAAGAATCCTGTTTGCGTTGTGCTGTATTCAGCACTGTACCGGGAGCAAGGGGGTTAGATACACTCCTGCAAGTCGTCATGTTGAAAGTTTCAAGCATGTGTGTAATCATAGCTGCACTGTGGATATGGGTCTCCCCCTTTTCGCTGTATCGGGCAATGACGATACCGAGAAACTTAGTGACTTTCTTTTCTATGCCAATTGCGAAGCGGTTGCCAATAATCTCAGCTACTTCTCTCAAAACTTCCATGCTCCGTCCGGCGAGTAGCATATCGTCAACGTAGACGAGGATGAACACTTTGTCTCCTTTGAGCACCAGCTGGTACAGGCTCTTGTCTGCATCCGACTGAACACATCCAATTGACTTCAAAAAGGTATCACAAAGCATGTGCCATGCTCTCGAGGCTTGCTTCAAACCATAGATGGCTCGAAAAAGACGGTAGACAAAATCTGGATGATCTGGGTTACAGTAGCCAAAAGGTTGTTCCATATAGATCTCCTCCTTCAGTTCCCCGTTCAAGAAAGCCGCCTTGACATCCAGCTGCAGCAGCTCGAGCTGCTCTTGGGTTGCCATTGCGAGGACGAATCGTACCGTACTGTACTTCGCAACTGGGGAGAACACTTCATCGTAATCGATCCCATAGCGCTGCGTGAATCCTTTCGCGACTAGTCGAGCACGCTGCCGAGTAACACGTTGCTGAGCATCAGTCTTATTGAGGTAAACCCACTTAGACCTTACTGCTTTCTTCCCAGGGGGTAGCGGTACAAGTTTCCATGTGTTCTTATTTAGCTGCGAGATTTCCTCATCCATTGCTGCTTTCCATTTCTCACTTTCGGAGCAATCCACCGCCTGCTTGTATGTAAGCGGGACATGGGGATCTTCATTGCCCATGTGATGTACGAGAGCAAGAACCATGGCGGAGTCTTCCGGCGAGTACTTGCGTGGGGTTCGTACTGTACGGCTGGAGCGGCGCAAAGTTGGGACGTACGTCAGGTCCATTGTGGACTCATGCGGTACTGTATCGGTAGTCGTAGGTGTTGGTACTGGGTTTAATACAGGTGGTATAAGCTGTGGTTTGTCCGAGTCAAGCATCTCCTCAATGTCACAATGTTGCTCCGCAGGACCTACGTCCGCAGCTGGGGGTACAGTAGATTTGGTTTCATCGAATTGCACATCTCTGGAGATGACTACTGCATGTAGTTGCGGTAGAAATATGCGGTACCCATTTCCACATCCAACGCCGACACAGTATCCACTGTCTGCTCGAGGTTCAAACTTTCCTCGTCGCTTTGCCTTGGGGATGTGGGCATATGCCTTGCTTCCAAACTTCCGAATGTGTGCGAGGTGAGGCTTCTGGCCAGTGACACACTCGAAGGGTGTCATGTCCTGCCAGTGCCCGGCAGATGTGAACATGCGATTTCGAAGGTAGTTTGAGAAGTTTACGGCTTCTGCCCACATCCGATTTTTGTGAGGAAGGTCTTCTGCAGCCACCATCATTGTGCGAGACATGTCGAGAAGGGTCCTGTTTAGTCGCTCGGCTTTGCCGTTAGACTCCGGCGAGTACGGGGCAGTGAATTCCTGCGTAATGCCTCGATTGGACAACCATTGCTTTAGGTTTCTAGACATGAATTCAGTTCCGTTATCAGACCGTACCCTCCTAACCAATGACGTGCGGCAGCTCCCAGTTTTCAGCTTCTCCAGTTCCATTATCATTGACTTCAGTGCTGCTCCTGCTTCTGTCTTAGATTTGAGAAATCTTATTAGCGAGAAAGCAGATGCGTCGTCGTAGAGGGGCATAAAGTAGCGGCACCCGCCAAGCGAAGAAGTCCTGAAGGGACCTACCAGGTCCGTGTGCACGAGATCGAGCGGCTTTGTGGTCTTGCGGGACTCTTCACGCAATGGTCGAGGGGCTCTGGTCGACTTTGAAACTCTACAGGACTCACAGCTCAACAAGTCCTTCACGTCCTGTAGCTGAACTCCACGTACGAGGGAAAGGGACTTCTTCATTGTCGACTCACTGGCATGACCGAGTCTTTCGTGCCACTGCTCTTGTGAGACTGCCAACACAGCGTCGGAGGATTTTGCAGTCGGTTTCAGTACCGCTTCATACAGTCCAGCAGAAGTGCTTTCAATTCCGTGCAGATACTCCACTTTGCCGTCTCTCGTAGTGACTTGACACATACCATCTCCATTACTGTCCGAGTCGAACGTGGTTTTGAGCTTAGCCTTCCTCATCCTGCTAACAGAGATGAGGTTACATACCAGCGTTGGGACACACAACACATCAGTAAAACGTACTGTGGTCGTAGTACCACGTACTGTGGTCGTACATAAAACTGATCCCGTACCAATGACCTCCGCGGGATTTCCAGTACCGACGGACACGCAATGCTTTTGAGTTGATTTCTCGAGTGTCTCAAATAGTGCAGTGTCGTTGCACATGTGTGCGGAGGCCCTGGAGTCGATGTACCACTTCTCACGTAGCGTCCCAGACAGATTAGTCTTGGTATGGTCTTTAGTAGTTGCCAGCGAGATGTCCACATAGGCGCTGTCGCTGTCACCTGGTCGTTTCTGATGATAGCTCTTCCTGCGGGGCGTCTGATTCCGCGGTTGACCGCGGTTCCGGCGTCTGTCAATGCGCTTCTTCGCCAGTTGGGGCCTGTAGCTCGGGCTATTAGGATTGAAGAAGCAATCCTGTTTGCTGTGTCTGATCTTCCTGCAGAATTCGCAAGTCCCTTCCCTGGTGGTTAGCGCGGTAGTGGAGGTACCAGCGCCGGAGAGGGATTCCACTTCATGTTCAACTTCACATGCAACCAGATAGGCCAAAGCATCATGATAACATTTTGCAGTAGCCTTAATCACGCCTGCAGGAATGGCGAAGTGCTCATCAAGTCCCCTTAGCAGTGCTCGCTTCTTCTCTGATTCGGTTAGAGAGTGACCAATAGCTGCTAGCTTGTTCTCGAACTCGTTGAGTCGGTTCGAGAATTGAAGCACCTTCTCACCAGATTCCATGCGAGCATTCTGATACTGGCTTAGATAGGCATCCACACGAGCCTCAGAGACAGTAGAGAACATAGTACGAAGTGTTGTCCATACTTTGTTCGCATCACGGAGCGTGATAACTGAAGCACTGATAGAGTCGTCGATGGTTAGAACGATGGTCGTGAGCGCGAGGTCCTTCCTCCTCTCATACTTCGCAAGATCTCCTTCTTCAGTTGGTGGGCGTTCGGTCCCAGCTACGATGTTCCAAAGCCCCTTTGCGCGAAGTATGAACTCCATTTTGTGCGCCCAGAGGTAGTAGTTCTGTGAAGTGAGTGATGCGATGCGATAGCTTGACGTGTCGACGGTGCCTTCTCTGATGGAGTCCATGATTCCTTCTGTTCTCGACGGGTATCGGAGCGATGCTCGACAATAGCCCGGAGGGTTCTAACACAGGTCTGATGTAGCCGGATGAACTCAAGCGCCGAGCGGTACAGTAAAAGTTGTGATTTCGGGTCCTGGTGTCGTGACAGATTCACAGGTGCGCAATTGGCGTCCTGGGCGGCATAACCTGATAAAACTCACGGAAGATGTCGTCGTGGTTTACTCGTTTTTGTGTTCTGTAGTTTTCATGCTGTCGTTGCTCGGATCTTTGTGCTTAAGTTCACAGGTTTCTCGCAGCCCTACATTACGTGCTATGTGACAAGAGTACCCGTAATTGGTCTAATACTTGCCGTATTACAGTAATACCATCCGTATGGCTACGAGGCGACTAACCCGCTATCGGGTGCAGCACATGTTAGCTCTCTGGGGATCCGACGTGGACGCAAATGCTCGCGCGTGCGTGGACCACCGAATTTCGGGGACCTTGATTTCGAGTCCGTATTCAATGGTTCTATTTTTGGGTCCGATTTCAGAACCCACAAATTGCCCATCGGTCCATTACAGTACCAACCCTGTGGCGGATCAAGGTTGATACTGGTGCCGAATTCAACACTCCCCCTCAATCTTGCATCCCACTATTGCTGTGATGTGTAACTATGACTCATACCTAACTTGTGGATCATTTCCGTGTGGGTAGCGACGCACAATATCTTAGTGAAGATGTCAGCGGCATTTTCGGATGTCTGGATGTAGTTGAAGACGATGGTGCCATCTTTGACCTTCTCCTTCGAGAAGAAGTACTTGACGGCGATGTGCTTGGACCTTTCGTTCACCACGTCATTGTAAGCGAGGTTCATGGCTCCCTCGTTGTCCCCAAACACTACTGTAGCTGGCAACGTAGTGTTGGACGGAAAGCATTCCCTGAACAACCGACGGAGCCACACTGCTTCGCGCGCTGCGTACGACATAGCTACAAACTCTGCTTCCAGGGTCGACTGGGCGGTAGCCTCCTGCTTTTTACTTCTCCAGCTGATGGATCCGCCAGCAAACTTGAATGCGAATACACTAACGCTGCGCCGTGTCTCCTTGTCAGCAGCAAAATCTGAGTCGGTGTACCCGTGTAGCCCGGCCTTGTTGTTCAGGCTGAACCGGATGCCGAGGGTTTTTGTCCCCGAAAGATAGCGCAAGACGCGCTTTGCTGCTTCCCAGTGTTGAGAGGAAGGTCTCTCCAGGAACCTTGAGAGAAGACTTGTGGAGAACGCGATGTCGGGACGTGTGGTGTTCGCCAAGTACAGTAGCGAGCCAACAAGTTGGCGATAAGGCTTTTGGTCCATGCCCTCGCTGTAAGAATCCTGTTTGCGTTGTGCTGTATTCAGCACTGTACCGGGAGCAAGGGGGTTAGATACACTCCTGCAAGTCGTCATCATGTTGAAAGTTTCAAGCATGTGTGTAATCATAGCTGCACTGTGGATATGGGTCTCCCCCTTTTCGCTGTATCGGGCAATGAGAAACTTAGTGACTTTCTTTTCTATGCCAATTGCGAAGCGGTTGCCAATAATCTCAGCTACTTCTCTCAAAACTTCCATGCTCCGTCCGGCGAGTAGCATATCGTCAACGTAGACGAGGATGAACACTTTGTCTCCTTTGAGCACCAGCTGGTACAGGCTCTTGTCTGCATCCGACTGAACACATCCAATTGACTTCAAAAAGGTATCACAAAGCATGTGCCATGCTCTCGAGGCTTGCTTCAAACCATAGATGGCTCGAAAAAGACGGTAGACAAAATCTGGATGATCTGGGTTACAGTAGCCAAAAGGTTGTTCCATATAGATCTCCTCCTTCAGTTCCCCGTTCAAGAAAGCCGCCTTGACATCCAGCTGCAGCAGCTCGAGCTGCTCTTGGGTTGCCATTGCGAGGACGAATCGTACCGTACTGTACTTCGCAACTGGGGAGAACACTTCATCGTAATCGATCCCATAGCACTGCGTGAATCCTTTCGCGACTAGTCGAGCACGCTGCCGAGTAACACGTTGCTGAGCATCAGTCTTATTGAGGTAAACCCACTTAGACCTTACTGCTTTCTTCCCAGGGGGTAGCGGTACAAGTTTCCATGTGTTCTTATTTAGCTGCGAGATTTTCTCATCCATTGCTGCTTTCCATTTATCACTTTCGGAGCAATCCACCGCCTGCTTGTATGTAAGCGGGACATGGGGATCTTCATTGCTCATGTGATGTACGAGAGCAAGAACCATGGCGGAGTCTTCCGGCGAGTACTTGCGTGGGGTTCGTACTGTACGGCTGGAGCGGCGCAAAGTTGGGACGTACGTCAGGTCCATTGTGGACTCATGCGGTACTGTATCGGTAGTCGTAGGTGTTGGTACTGAGTTTGATACAGGTGGTATAAGCTGTGGTTTGTCCGAGTCAAGCATCTCCTCAATGTCACAATGTTGCTCGGCAGGACCTACGTCCGCAGCTGGGGGTACAGTAGATTTGGTTTCATCGAATTGCACATCTCTGGAGATGACTACTGCATGTAGTTGCGGTAGAAATATGCGGTACCCATTTCCACATCCAACGCCGACACAGTATCCACTGTCTGCTCGAGGTTCAAACTTTCCTCGTCGCTTTGCCTTGGGGATGTGGGCATATGCCTTGCTTCCAAACTTCCGAATGTGTGCGAGGTGAGGCTTCTGGCCAGTGACACACTCGAAGGGTGTCATGTCCTTGCAGTGCCCGGCAGATGTGAACATGCGATTTCGAAGGTACTTTGAGAAGTTTACGGCTTCTGCCCACATCCGGTTTTTGTGAGGAAGGTCTTCTGCAGCCACCATCATTGTGCGAGACATGTCGAGAAGGGTCCTGTTTAGTCGCTCGGCTTTGCCGTTAGACTCCGGCGAGTACGGGGCAGTGAATTCCTGCGTAATGCCTCGATTGGACAACCATTGCTTTAGGTTTCTAGACATGAATTCAGTTCCGTTATCAGACCGTACCCTCCTAACCAATGACGTGCGGCAGCTCCCAGTTTTCAGCTTCTCCAGTTCCATTATCATTGACTTCAGTGCTGCTCCTGCTTCTGTCTTAGATTTGAGAAATCTTATTAGCGAGAAAGCAGATGCGTCGTCGTAGAGGGGCATAAAGTAGCGGCACCCGCCAAGCGAAGAAGTCCTGAAGGGACCTACCAGGTCCGTGTGCACGAGATCGAGCGGCTTTGTGGTCTTGCGGGACTCTTCACGCAATGGTCGAGGGGCTCTGGTCGACTTTGAAACTCTACAGGACTCACAGCTCAACAAGTCCTTCACGTCCTGTAGCTGAACTCCACGTACGAGGGAAAGGGACTTCTTCATTGTCGACTCACTGGCATGACCGAGTCTTTCGTGCCACTGCTCTTGTGAGACTGCCAACACAGCGTCGGAGGATTTTGCAGTCGGTTTCAGTACCGCTTCATACAGTCCAGCAGAAGTGCTTTCAATTCCGTGCAGATACTCCACTTTGCCGTCTCTCGTAGTGACTTGACACATACCATCTCCATTACTGTCCGAGTCGAACGTGGTTTTGAGCTTAGCCTTCCTCATCCTGCTAACAGAGATGAGGTTACATACCAGCGTTGGGACACACAACACATCAGTAAAACGTACTGTGGTCGTAGTACCTCGTACTGTAGTCGTACATAAAACTGATCCCGTACCAATGACCTCCGCGGGATTTCCAGTACCGACGGACACGCGGTGCCTTTGAGTTGATTTCTCGAGTGTCTCAAATAGTGCAGTGTCGTTGCACATGTGTGCGAAGGCCCCGGAGTCGATGTACCACTTCTCACGTGGCGTCCCAGACAGATTAGTCTTGGTATGGTCTTTAGTAGTTGCCAGCGAGATGTCCACATAGGCGCTGTCGCTGTCACCCGGTCGTTTCTGATGGTAGCTCTTCCTGCGGGGCGTCTGATTCCGCGGTTGACCGCGGTTCCGGCGTCTGTCAATGCGCTTCTTCGCCAGCTGGGGCCTGTAGCTCGGGCTATTAGGATTGAAGAAGCAATCCTGCTTGCTGTGTCCGATCTTCCAGCAGAATTCGCAAGTCCCTTCCCTGGTGGTTAGCGCGGTAGTGGAGGTACCAGCGCCGGAGAGGGATTCCACTTCATGTTCAACTTCACATGCAACCAGATACGCGAAAGCATCATGATAACATTTTGCAGTAGCCTTAATCACGCCTGCAGGAATGGCGAAGTGCTCATCAAGTCCCCTTAGCAGTGCTCGCTTCTTCTCTGGTTCGGTTAGAGAGTGACCAATAGCTGCTAGCCTGTTCTCGAACTCGTTGAGTCGGTTCGAGAATTGAAGCACCTTCTCACCAGATTCCATGCGAGCATTCTGATACTGGCTTAGATAGGCATCCACACGAGCCTCAGAGACAGTAGAGAACATAGTACGAAGTGTTGTCCATACTTTGTTCGCATCACGGAGCGTGATAACTGAAGCACTGATAGAGTCATCGATAGTTAGAACGATGGTCGTGAGCGCGAGGTCCTTCCTCCTCTCATACTTCGCAAGATCTCCTTCTTCAGTTGATGGGCGTTCGGTCCCAGCTACGATGTTCCAAAGCCCCTTTGCGTGAAGTATGAACTCCATTTTGTGCGCCCAGAGGTAGTAGTTCTCTGAAGTGAGTGATGCGATGCGATAGCTTGACGTGTCGACGGTGCCTTCTCTGATGGAGTCCATGATTCCTTCTGTTCTCGACGGGTATCGGAGCGATGCTCGACAATAGCCCGGAGGGTTCTAGCACAGGTCTGATGTAGCCGGATGAACTCAAGCGCCGAGCGGTACAGTAGAAGTTGTGATTTCGGGTCCTGGTATCCTGACAGATTCACAGGTGCGCAATTGGCGTCCTGGGCCGCATAACCTGATAAAACTCACGGAAGATGTCGTCGTGGTTTACTCGTTTTTGTGTTCTGTAGTTTTTATGCTGTCGTTGCTCGGATCTTTGTGCTTAAGTTCACAGGTTTCTCGCAGCCCTACATTACGTGCTATGTGACAAGAGTACCCGTAATTGGTCTAATACTTGCCGTATTACAGTAATACCATCCGTATGGCTACGAGGCGACTAACCCGCTATCGGGTGCAGCACATGTTAGCTCTCTGGGGATCCGGCGTGGACTCAAATGCTCGCGCGTGCGTGGACCACCGAATTTCGGGGACCTTGATTTCGAGTCCGTATTCAATGGTTCTATTTTTGGGTCCGATTTCAGAACCCACAAATTGCCCATCGGTCCACTACAGTACCAACCCTGTGGCGGATCAAGGTTGATACTGGTGCCGAATTCAACAGTAGCCCAGTGGGCGCGACACGGCTCCACTTTAGTAGTCATGACTACGTTTGTAGCTACTAAGGAATAGTCACAGGTTGCTGGGGATCAGAGCGAACCCCCTCAGTCTGTCGGAATTGGGCCGATGTGCAAACAAAAAAAGGCGTCCCTGTCGATTTTTCGTTGCTTGAAAAAGATTAATGAAGTTCTTGAGATGCGGTCGAGGAAGCCAAATTGCTTCAATAATCAGATCGCCTTCAAACCACACTAGGTACTGATTGAAACACTTAAATATTCATTTCTCGGTTATCTGGACAACCTCTTGTTGCACATGACCCTCGGAATCGATAATGATGTCCAGTGGCCGGACTGGTCCGTCTTCGCGATTTTAATGTTTTCTTTGTAGAAGCCAAATCTCAAGTAAGAGGACCGCTTTCTAAGCAATGGGCAAGATCCAAAACAACACAGAAATCCGAGTGGAAGAGGTAACCATATTTTATTCAGACCAAGAAGAACGAGCCGAATCGAACTCAGCCCGCAAACGGGCCATTGTCAGTCTATCGTGAGTTCCTACCAGTCCGTGGGCCAGTGTTTTTCAAATTTCTTCAATGACTCCTCCCATCCCGCCAGGTATACCCGGAAAAGGACGGAAGCGGATAGCTGTTCGTAGGAAGACAAGGCTGGACCTCTTTTAGTAACAGAGATACTTCCCGCAGTTGATTAGCATTGTAGTGCAACGGTCTCCCGACCTAGAAGTTCTAGAGAACTTCTTTATTTGCTAAAGCCCCTTATCAAAAGGTTCTCGGAACCCGATTTCAGTTTTTATTTGCGATATACCGGACACGGAACGCGAATCGAGGAGTAAGTCGCAGGCGGCATAGTCGCAGGTCCATCGGATGGGGTCGCGACCACTTGAGAGTCTCCCAACTTAGTCCCGTAGGGCTGCTTCGGTGCCGCGCTCTAGCGAAATGAGAGTTGCTCTCCGGCAGCCAGTCGCTGGAGGCGCTGCCGCAAGCGCTTCTGCACGGTTGAAGTCTATCTGAGCGGTCGCGGTCAAAAATGGACGATATGGGACGGATGTCCCACCGCCTACGTCGGGGGCCGCGAGTTCTGTAAAGGTGGACGAGCTCAGAGCGAAAGTCGCAACTCTCGCAACAGGTCAGCACGCGTTGATGACCGAGATCGGCGGCATTCGAGCCAAATCGGACATAACCGCGGAGGTGGAATCCCCGTTCGATGACATCAGATTGGTGGGGACTGACGTAAACAACATTCTGCAGTTTATGGGGTCTCAATGCATTTGTGAAGGAGTTTGAAGCGAAATTGCTCCGGGTCACCGGCAGACTCAAAAGTATCGAGAGGGGACCCCTGATGGACCAAGAAGAATGAGCCGTCACTAAAAGAGCCGAGGCAGGTGCAAACCCATCGAAACGGTCTCACCGCCGTGAAAGCGAGCGCATTAGTCCAAAAACACCTTCTCCGGAGTGTTAACAGTCGTCAGAGTCCGACGGAAAGAATGAGAATGGCATATCCGGCAACGGTCAAAGCGGTCCTTCACGGAATCGTCAGGGGGAATCTGGATTTACCGGCGTCACAAGGGCCAATTTTCACAGTGTAATGGAGAGGATCAAGGGCTCCCGGAATGCCGATTTATCGGAGTTTTGTTCGGCGAACCACTTTATCTGAAGTTGGTGTAGTATCGATACTACATACTTCGAGAAGCCGACATTGAATGGACTACCAAAGGTACGGGACGAGTAAAAGATTGTATTAAGCGCCTCTACCTTCTGCTTCATAACGTCTGTGTTCTATTTGTGGTAAAAGTAGGGTGTTAGTATGCAAACTGTGTTAGATTTATGCGTTTTGGGCCGCGCGGGTCGCGCTGGCACTCAAAAGTATAAAAATAGTGGAACCTCATTTTCCACGTTGTGGAAATTATCGGGCTTTTCCTGGAATATTATGATAGTATTTTCCCTGAAATTGCGTTTTCCTGGAACAACACGATGTGTTCCATAATGTGGAAAATATATGTGCTAGATTGAGTGCCAAAACTTAAGACGCACACTGCAAGCTCCTCAAAATACTCTTTTCTTCTGCATTAGTCGCGTCTGCTTGATGGCGTGCCGAGCCTAGGCAATGCAACAGCGACCCACCTCCGAATCAAAAACATCGTACCTCATCTATTGTCTCCCTCGTTCCCCTCCAATCTCACACAGATGCCTCTCCATCAACCGCACTCACGTGGCTTCCGCGGTTGGCTCTTTTCCTTTTACGAGCCACTGAGGGAAGTCCGCAATCAGCCACGGTTCTGGTCTCGGAAGCGAGGCCACGCCGCAATCGCTTGCTTCTCCGGACCGGTGACTCCGGTTCCTCATCCAGCCTCCCCCACCGGCGGCCCACAGTCATCAGGCAGGCCGAAACAGTGGTGCGCGGACGGACCTGAGGTTCAGACCTCAGGAGGATTGGCGAAGCTGGGTACGTACTCGTCCTCGCCAGACTACTCCACCGCTGAAAATTGCGCCAGCCTGAGGCACTAACTCAAGCTTTACGCTGGCAGTAAATTTTTGCTGGAGTAAATTGCTCATGACCGTTACAGAATTATGTAGCGATAGTTTAATTGCGAAACATTATAGTCAAATTTACGCTAGTAAAGTTGAAAGTTTTATTTGAAGCCCTTCTGTAGTCGACGACCATTGCCGCACGCGATGCGCGCGTCGGCACGTCAGAGGAAGGCGCGACAAGCCTACAAAGAGCTGCGCGACGGCGCTGAGTGAATGCGATCCAAGTTCGCCCGGTTCACATGCGGGGTAGAGACAACAACTTTTCAGCCCTTCCAATTTTCCTGCGAGTCTATCGGGTGGCGTCCAGGCGCGACGTGTGGGTCGTGAAAGACGGGAGAAATACATGCGGCGCTGATCTAGAGGAATTGAGGGCGTGTCTATACGGGTAGCATTTCGCATCTGGCCCGAGTGATAGTACTGTACCAAGCAACAGTGGGATGAGTGTGGAGCGGGGGGGTTTCGGGGTTTGTCGCTGCGATTAGGGAAACCAGACATGGTGCGTTTCAGGAGGGGGGAGAGAGGAGGGGTGCGCTGGGGCCATGGTTTGCTGGCGCTGAGTAAGACCAAAGAAGGAGGGAGGCGATGCGGGAATCGGGAATGGTTTGTTGAGGCTTCTGTGGATGTGCCGCGGAGCGATGTTGACCGAGCTTCTACAAGTGGTACAGTTTTTATTGCGTAGAACGTCACAGCGAGAAGGGCAACGCGATAGGGAATGGGATTGTGTGTGCAGCTTGAGGACAGTTGGGCAAATGTTTATGGCAGCTCACGTGTACACAGGTGCATGTGTGTATGATTTTTGCAACTGCCAGGCATTTTGCTTTCTGAAGAATCTTGCATCCTGATTACATCAGCTCTCTTGAGCGGGGATGCATGAAAACACTTTATCACGATCGACATTTTGGGACGCTCTTTGTCTCGATTGACTCAGTCAGTGTCTTTTCAAGATTTTGACGAGCGGTCCGTATTCTCAGAGTTGTCCCAGCGGTTCCGATTGCAGTGCTAAGGCTGCGATTAAGTAGAAGGAGCATTACCAGTCGTGAGGTCTGTGATCCTGCTGGTCTGCAGTGGAGTACCTCATCTTACGCATTGGCTGTTTAAATCGGTTGATGTAGAATCGATGCGTCTCCCATCCACTGCGGATGAGGGATGGTTGCGACTTCGTGCCTCTCAATTCATCATCGCAACGAACGGCGTGAAGCAAGCCGCGGATTGAGCCGACATATTGCACATCAATGTAAGCGAGATCTGTCATTTCCGTAGACGTTTCAGCTTCGCACGCAGGTGCTCCTGGAGAAACAGTTTCATCTTCTCCCCTCACAGCCCAACGAAGTTTCACGCAGTTCAAGGCGCCGTCAACGGCGTCGATCTCGTCCCCGTGAACACGATCGTAGTACCGCATGAGACAAATCTCGATGTCATCTCTCTTCACAGATGCCTCAGCCAGGAGGTGACCCCGTCGCGGGATTTTGATAGCGAGAAAAGCCAATACTTTCGCAATGTAGACTTTTCGAGTCACAATTCCGCCAGTGCCTCCCGGCGGATCGTCGCCACTCTTCTCAATCATGACATTATCCTGTCTCGATACTTTGCTGCTGTAGTAGCTGTGTGACGAGACGGCACGCTGCATCTCTCTGTCTCCACTGTCCATAGTTAAAATCTCAAAGTCGCCACCGCCGCTCTCAGGCGCCTCACAGCCCTTTAACGTTGGGCACGGGAGGCCAGCAACAGATACAGTAGCGGGTCTTCGCACAACAGAGTCAGCCAGTGGCCTGTGCTGCTCCTGGATTGAATCAATATACCACTGCAAACGTCCGGGACCTCCCACATCTTCGCAAAGTTCTTGCACCGCAATGTTGGGTCCTAGCTCGCCTGAGTGCTGGAGAAGGCTGCCGCATGAACCTGCATGTGCATGAATCTCTGCCCACATCATTATGTCGCCCTCACCAGACAAGCCTGCAGCGTCCTCACGCACCATCTCCTGTTTGATCTTTGTGAGTGATTCCGTCCTTCTGCGCTTACCCATTACCTTGGCGATGACGTCCTCCCTGAGCGGAAGCATCCGAGTGTTCATCGACCTCGCACTGGCCTCTTGAGCTCCTTGAGCAAGCACCAAGCGCCGCATTGCCTCTTCCTGCCTGGTGTCTTTGCGTTTCGAAGTCTTGTCATATGATGTCCTAAACAGTTTGTGGCTTGCCTCGTACGAGTCCGCGCTGTAGTTTGATAAGCTCCCACACATCTTGATGTCTGAGACAAGGTGTTGAAGAGCATGGAATTTCGGAAATGCCATACCACTTGCCTGGTACTTGCCAAACACCTCGATTGCTTTGTCCTGGAAATTTGAGATCTGGTCGGCAAGCGCGTCGAGCTCAACTGCGGTAAAGCCAGGCTCCGAGAAGCGGGACGTAGCTGTAGCCACCAGTTCTTGATAAAGGACGCAAACAGTCGTCAAAGGAGACTTATTAATAGTGCCACAAAGCCTATCCAACAGAGCAAAGACGAATGGCATGACTTGATCAATGCCGGCGAGGTCTTTGGCCTCAAGCATGGCAACTATCCCTGTTGATGTGAAGAACCCAGAGAGCTCATCGTTTGTCCCAGACTTCGTGAAATCAAACTTAAGCCCCACGCAGGGCGATTCTACCTGAATACGCTTTAGAAACGCGTTACATCTTTTCAATACGTCGACTCTAGCCGACTTGAGCTTTCTTGGACCTCCTTTGGAATTCAGCAGCTCTGTCGTGCTTAGCAATGGATCTTTCAACATTTCGCTCGCACAGACCTTAAGAGTCCGGGATAAACCCAGGAAAAAATTATGCAATGTTTCAAAACGCAGCAGTCTCGGCAGTGCCAGTTCTTCGGTTAGATCCATGAACTGCCACTTCAAAAGGGCAGGGCGAACCGTCGCCACGCCCACCAGTCTCATGTTTTCTTGTAGAGACTTCTTTCTCCCAGTACCACAACCCTGCTCAGCGACTTCGAACTTATTCAATCGCTGCACAATGTCCAAGATATTACGTGGAATGCAAGGCTCTTCCGAGGCAAGATCGAGCTTCGCAGTGTACCCCCGAGGGCAGTGCCCGTGCACCGTGCCCCCCACGTCCGATGCTTCGGGCATATCCGCAACATATGAGGCTAGAACAGGGTGGCATTTTCGGACAATTCCCTCTCCATCTGCTACGACTATTCCAGTGCGCGATAAATCCCAAAGCGGAAGCAAGGCCTCCTTGATTGACGCCTGAAATACACGGCTCTTCGATAATCGCCGCTCTTGCGCTGAAACTCTTTCTGGCATTACAAAAGTCTTTTCCTCTTCCTCGCGGCACCAATATTCCTCTTCATCGCCGGTAGAGTTGGCAACATCAAGTGCAGCCCGCACGAATTCAACTGGAAAGTACGCAACGATAGTGTAGCCGTTGGAGATGAGCTCCTGTCGGATCGTCTGAGCCATGTTCAGAGAGCAGATATGGAAAGGCAGGAAGGAGTGAGATCCGACTTTCAAAGTCTGGCACGATTTGTCTGAGTAAGCTTGAATCGCTCCGACGAAGCTGTGATTATCAATCCAGAATCCACCGCGATCGCCACTGATGATGAAGTCCTTTATCAGAGGAACCACGTTTTATATAAGAGCGCAGCCCATTGTGTGATTGTAAACTCTTACATTGGCGCGGTTCGTTTCGATGAATGGATCGAAGAAGAGCTGGTGTGACTGACCTTTTGCAAATTGGCGCTTGAGATAATCGACTGGCGAGCGGAACCAGCCAACTCCATACACGTTGCAGTTCTTGGGGTCGTAGATGGTCTGCTGCATGAAGTTCAGATCCGCGAGCCAGCATTTAGCGTCCTCTTCTGCTTTCTGGCGCATTTCATGAATAGATTCGAAGCCGATCCTGAGTAAGCTTGCATCAAATGACTGATGTTGGAAGAGATTGATGATTGTGTTCGCCTGTCGATCACCACCTTTGTCGCCGATCTCCAGCACCACATTTCGCAGTGCGTGAACCACCTCTTCCTTCGTCGCATCTTCAGGTCGCGACTCCTCTACACCTGACGTATCCGCTGCGGTTGCCTCTGCCTGTTGTTCATTCTGCCCTGTTGCATCCAGTGTGAAATGGGGCGAAAGCGTTTTGCTAAGGCTGGCGGCTGGCAGGATAACATTCGAATCTTGCGCTGCCAGTCGGATCCTATCCTCATACCGCTCTTGCAAGGCACGACCGGGGAGTTGGGAGCTCCCACGGAAACAAAGAGACTTCACGGGTGGCGGTGAGTCAGAAGCGTCAGCCTCTTGCGCCTCAGCTTCATCTGCTGCTGCCTGCTTGCATTTTTTCTGGTGAGCTCCTAGGAAGGCCTGCCTTGGGAAACTTTATCTGCAATACGGGCAACAAAAAGAAACGTGGTGCATGGCGCAGGAACAAGCTTCGTGAAGAAGCTGGACCTGCTGCTGATGCTCTTCCACATGGGCTTGCCGGTGAGTGGCACAAAAACTGAGAAAGAGCATCATGATCTGCTTGAGGTCCACAACTTGGGAGGGGTGCCTTTTGATTGGCCCAGTAATCTGCCGAAAATGATTTCATTCAAGGGTATTATTGAAATCGCCCGGCGGCTGGTCGCCATCCCACGCGAGCTTTGGCTTCCACGGCCATCCCACGCGAGCTTTGCGTTGCACGGCCGACAGCGCTAGTGCCAGCGCCATCGGTTTACGCGTCTGGCCCAGCGCGATCGGTTTACGCTTTTGGCTTGTGGGGATGACGCGTGGGCCCCTGAAGCGACTTCGCCAAGCATACAGACACGAACCGGTGCTCGGACGTCAGTGTTCGTACGATACGAACAAACCGTCCGTGAAGCACTACCAAGCCCAATAAGGCTGCATCGGATGCTGTCTCTTTCGCGCCTCTACGCTACACGCTCAGCTGTGTAATAGGCAGCCGTGTACGTGGCGTAGAGGCGCACAACAAAACATATCAAGTTAGTGTGTATCAGACTGTGCAATCCTGCGACGCTCCGTCGACTGGCCACTGCAAGTGGAATCAGCTATCCAGCGCCCCCGAACGTTGAGGCATTTGATTATGCTATGGACTTGGAGTTAGGATATCTACACATCGTACGAGCTGCTACAATCTAGATGACTCGAAGCGGACTCTCCCATACTCTCGCAGCATTCATTTCAAAGCAATTGCTTTAGCGATCAAGCGTTTTCATTATGCTGAATACATATGTTTCCTTGCTAACGGTCAATGCTAAAGTGTGAGACTCTCGAAGTTTGGTCTTTCGTTCTCAGAATGCATAGCCAGTTGTTACAACTCAGGGTACGTACAAATCGATCTTTCCACTACGAGAGAGTCTTTGTTTAACTTACGGCGTCGGCCCAGGTCCTTTCTGACAGACTGTCAGTGTGTGAACACAATCTCATCTAGTCATGCACTGCTTGCAACCGTCACGGTGAGGAAGACACGATTGTGTGTCTGCTGGACTGCGTAATGGATGAAAGGTAAGTGAGGTCTCCATCTGGCGGACTCCTTGCACGTCTCACAAGTGTACTCTACTCTTTACTGACTCTTTTAGTACGCCTATCGACAACCACAAGGAAGTTCTATGTTCGTCGAAATTTCGCGATTTGACGTTTGCTTTGCATTTCGCGTAGCCCCCTGCTGCTACAACTGTGCAGTGTCTTCGTGGCCGATACAGGGAGTCACGGAAGGCACGCACAAAGTTTCTCCGACTCAATAGTTCAATTCAACTTGACTTGACGCAACAAAGGCTTTGCTGGTGCGCCACTAGCATGTCAGCATTGGAACGATCTTGGGATGCGCTGTGCACCATTATAGTGCATGATGCCGCCCACAGCTGTCCGGCCCCGCTCCCGCCGGCCACTCTTAGCGCTTTGCGAGAGACCGCGAACGGCGCTCCATAGCCAGAAGCACACGACACCGCCTGGCAAAAAGTGTACTAGCGGAGCGGGCCGCGGGCTCCACTCGCGACCGCCGCCATCCCCAGCAGCTGAAAGCGCGAAAATATTTGCCTCGACGTTCGGGTCTTGTATTGTAGTGTTGTAAACTATGCAGGTCTCCTCCTCTAGTTTATGATCGTAGCATAAACTAAAAGAGGAAACCTGTACGACTAGAGCGAAAGAAACCGCCCAGTAGACCCATGCAAGCCTATGCAAAGGTCAATGCAAGCCCCATGTAGTGCAATGCGCCTGTTAGGCAGAGACCAAGGTCCGACGGTCCAACACAAACAACAGCAACAAAAACAACAACTGCCAACGGCACAGCGCTACGGAGTGTTCGAAGCTCCCTGTCCTCTTTAAGCGGGTTTGCGGCCCGCAGTAGCTCGGATCCCTGATAGGGAGGGGGCAAAGAGAAGGGCCCAGCCCGGGATCGGTAAATGGTGGTAGAGACTTGTAAAGGCAACTGCTCGACGAGTTGGGAGGGGTGTTTAGGTAAACCTGGTCCGATGGGTCGTAAATCCAATGCTCGAAGAGCGCCTTGTACACCTTATACCCTTGATAAGGTCTTCGACGGGGACGTCGCAACGTAGCCCGTCGGGAAAGAAGAAAACGTAGCAGCGCTACACCGTCGTACTGCCCGATGTCAAAGTACCAACAACGGATCGGTCGCAACCAGATTCCGATGGAACCAACACTGAGAAAAGCACCACTGGTGCACCAACACAGAAGCCCGATGGCAAATGACGTCACGTTACGGATCGCAATCCTACAAGGTGGGACCAACTCAAGATTAAGGGAAATTAGGATAGGGAAATAAAAGGAAAAGGAATGGGACCCCCGAGCGCAAAGGATAAATTAATCTGTAGTTAAGGGGAATGTCTTGTAAAAGACGGACTTCAACCAAGGCGATATCAGACTCTGGCAACTCGGGTTGGATTGGGAAATAAAGGAAAAAGGAATGGGATCCCCGAGCGCTGAAGGATGCCGTAGGCTTAGGTAAAAGGGAGCGTCTTGGTAGAGACGGACTTCGACCAAGGCGACATTCAACTCCGGCAACTCGGGTTACCTTTACTGACTTGGTCGTCAGAGGGCTAAGGTATATATCGCCCCGCCGGAGCCACTACAGTAGCTCTCGGCGCTAGATCCTAGATCTAATCTAATGTTAAATAACTAATATGCAACTAATTAAAATTAATGATTAAAATAATAAAGTGAAATGATTTCCACTTTTGCTTGTCATACCCCATCGTTTTCGTTTCTTTTCACCCCCCTTCTCAGGTGCGTATTGCACTACATATCCCCCTTCTGAGGTGTAGAGCAGTATGACCGGTGGCGAGCTAGAAACCTGAGGCTGACCGTGTTTCCCGGTCATCAATCACTCTGCGCGGCGTTCTAGCAAGGGTAAGACGAAAATACCATGCTTCCTTCTCCATCGGAACACTAGGACGATAGTGCCACCCGTAGAAGTCCGGGTGTTGGCTTTCCTCGCAAGTTCGAAGTGCCCCGGGGTCTTCCTTCCATACCCCGTCTACCCCCTGTTACCATCCCTGCCGAGCCGGCCTTCCATCCGGGCTACCATTCCTCTTGGGTAGCCCGCCGTCATCCTTCGCTCGAGGAGCTGCAGAACAAAACCATGCGTGATAACGCAGCCCTGTTTGCTTCTGCTCAATGGTTCTCCTCTGTGGGCGTCCGCGACCTCGACGGCATCAAAAATAATTTCGCCGATGATGCGGGCATGTTGCCCGGTAACCTCCCTTTCCAGGCCATTCACACCTTTGACTGGCGCGCCCGCATCGCTATACCCACCTCCATCCTACGTCACTGCCGTCATGTACGGCACCCGTGGGCTTAACCCGCCCTGAGGCTCTTCCGCGCGCCGAGATTCCTCCTGCGAGCTGCTCGACGGGAACCATTCCAATCCAGGAAGCCCCTCCGTCGTCCGGGGATCCGACCCCACGTCCAGCTCCCCCTTCACCTGAGGGTCCGCTCCTCGCCCCTACCTCGGGCCCTCCATCATCTACAATTCCCAAAGAAAACACCTCTGCTGCCGCCGTTTACCATCGCCTTCTCATGGCTCATGGTGTGGAGGGAGAAGCTCTCCAGGGGGCGTCCCTGGACGACTTGCGAGTTCTAGCTCGGCTTGTCACCTCCCTTCCAAAGGGAAAATCCCTTGGGGCATAGTCTCGTTGAGACGGCGGCCACAGCACTCCCTTGCGACTTGTCCTTCTTTTCCCATCCTGCCCGCATTATAGTCGACTAGCGACTTTATCGTACGACCTTTGGGCGATAAAAAGAACCCACCTGCAAATCCCCCGTTATTTCTAACTTCCTCCTCTTCTTTTTTTCTGCGTACCGTCACTGCGGTCGTACCCCTCTTTTCACCAACTTCCTCCTCTTTTGCACTTTCAATTCTCCCTTTCCTGATTCCCCAATGGTTCCTTCTCTTCAATCCCTCCTCTTTATCCTTGGCAATTTTCCCCCCACTTTTCATGCGCCCTTTTTACCTCTTCAGATTCCTCGCTTACCTCCTCTTTTCCCTGTTCGGGCGTACTGTAGCCGACGGCTGTCCTCAATCTCCATCGAGCGGGTAGGAAATACCTGAGAAGTTGTGAAAGGATATGTGCTGGTTGACGCGCCGACCCGCAAAAATAGTAAAACAAAGTTTCTCCGTTTGGCCTCAAACGCCAGAACCGTTAGTGCGATAGAATCCCCGTTCTCACTAGGAGTTATCTTTCAGTCGACGCCACTCTTCCCCGTGGCCGTCGGTCCAACCTCCGCCTGGCGCTATCCATAACGTGAGGACACACGCCGCGCGACGTTGTTCTCCGACCCTTATTATCTCCTCCTTGGCTTGCCATGAACGGCGAGGAACCCACGACGGATGCGCCTCGTCTCGTGATCGGGAAAGGGCCTCTTCCCGTTCAAACATCCAAATGAAATTGACATCAGGTAACGCCACTATCGGCGTACCGGTGGCGAGGGAGCTGGAGCATCATTCTACAACCGTGTCCTTGAGGAAAAAGGATCATGAGAATTTGGTAGCCTTAGAAAAGTCATCGTCCTCGTCAGTGCCAATCGCAACTTCTTCGCTCTGGTCGCGGGGTACTGCGTCTTCGTTTGAAGACTTGACAAGTGACGCGCTCTTTCTCAATCGGGTGCTTCGCTGTCTCCACCCTTGTAGCTATCCGTCATTTTCACGGGCACCCCCTTAGAAACAGACTTTTCGAACAATTTGGAGTGGACGTGCAGCGGTGGAAAATGTCCAGTTGTCGCTGTCCCTTGGGAAAAGACCTCACTCGTTTCTTTCACGGCGGTCTCCGGTGGTTACACCGCCTTCCCCGAATAAAATCCCTTGATGCTCCCAGGTCGTCTGCTCTTTCCCTCGCGTGGGCTTCCACAAAATCCACACAATCCGCTCTCTCCCGCGTTGCTACTCCACGCTCGGCGCCCTCTCACGCTTCACCAACTCGTCATGCGATCTCCTCTCAGCCCCTATCGCTTCGGTCAGACAAGAAATGTCCATCGGCATCACGGATCATATTGAGCCTATGCGACGCGTCGATCTTGATCCCGCCAGCAGTTGCCCTGTAAAAAGTTCCTTGAACCAGCCTTTCGTCAGCGGTTTCAAGTGTGGCGGTTGGCGTCGTGTCGCGGAGTCGGGTTTCACCCTCAAATAAAAATTGTACATTGACTAGTTTTCTCCGTCGGGGTGAAGAAGCGGATGAACCTTCTATGCGAGTGCGCGTGACTAGTTTTGCGCAGTCGTCCCCGATTTGTAGACAACGGCTCACGTTCCCTCATTTCTGCTTCCTGATTTGGCATCCCCCATCTTGCGCCTTCTCGTCCTTGGTAACACTAGAGCAGCTTGTCCTTCCTCTCGACTCGACACACGCGTAATAAATTAATTACGTTCGACGCGGCGCCTTTCTTCCTCGATCCGGCATCGCCTGGTCCGGATAACACGATTTTTTCTTCGCTTCTCGCGGTGCGGGGTTGGATCTCTGCTTCGCATGAGTCGTACGATTACCTAGACAAAAACAAATTAAAGAAAACAAACGAAAACGAAACGGTACACCGAAGTGCAGTACAACAACAGGAAGTGAGTGAGGAGGTTACGGTGTCAATAAATCCTTGATGAGGGCGTGATACAACACAGTACGGCGACACAGCGTCGCTATTGATCGGGAGTGGTGCGGGCAAGTGACGGTGTTCACGATCCGATTGCCTGTCCCTTCGAGGGCGTGCAGTTTTAACTTCGACGAAGTTTTGGGGTTCGCTTTCCGGCGTTGTGTCAGGCCTTATGTTCTGCGAACAGTCCCCTCGGCGTCGCGACACGTGTCCATTAAATTTGATTAAAAATCCCGATGATTTGTCGTGTTCCATTTTGACTTCACAGAATTTGTCCGTCTGTCTCCCCTTGGGAGTACAGTGCCTCTGAATTCTCTTCGTGAACCCGCTCTGTTGAGGGCAGTATGCCGATCTAAACGTCGTTTCGCCTTCCGCGCCGGTGCCGTGCGTAGGTCCATACCAGTAAACGTTAGACTCGTTTCCTCATTAGTGCGTATGGTGGTCATCCACCTTCCCTCCGCCTTCCGTTCCATTCTCTTTGGAACCGATCAAGCCTCGTTCCTCACGAGTCCTCCCCGTTTCCTTTTTGCCTCTCATCATCGTTGATGTACAGTCCTCAGCGTGCACACGAATCAAACGCTTGCGTACGAGGGCCACTCAAACTGTACCTCCGTTTGCGAGTTGACTACCTTTCTTCTGACCGTGCTTCCGCGTCGAACCAAACCGAAGTCACCCTGACCATGTGCATCTCCTTACGACGACCAATAAAAAATCCTCCGCTACGAGCGGCGGTGTTCCTCACCATCCTGTGAATTGCTCTTGAGAGCTTGACCGGCGATGTCGCATCTCGCATCATCCACTTCCTCTCGATCCGCCTCGCTAACTTGCTCACGCACATCAACTGGATCTTTTCAACACCTTCTCTCGCCGCTCGAAGGTAACCCGCTCGTCTATCTGACACAGCCCCTTATCCCTTAGGGAGTACAGTCAAATGCTCTACCGATTGAGTTACCGGGAGCACTCTTGTAGGGTACTCGCGGCTATATGAGTCGTGACCCTTACATCATCTATGATAATCTGACACACCCTCTTCAGAACCACGCTTGTGCCTTCACCTACACTCTTCCGAATGCGTTCCGCTCCCTCCCTTCTGACGCCGTCTGGTTGCCACCAGACAATTCCTTAATTAGGCACAGTCTGTCGTACTCGGTCACTCGTAGAGCACGCTTCTTTCTCGGCTCGACACGCAGCGTACTTAATTAATTACGACCGACAGCTAGCAATTCCTTCTCGATCGTAACCGTCCGGCTTATTCACACGAGACCGGTACGCTTGCTCTTGTGACGTCGTCGCCCGCGGTGCGGAGGTCTTGCTCCCTGCGTCACGTAAAAAGTAAAAATGAACAAAACAAAAACGAAACGAAACAGAACAGTGTGAAAACAAAAATGACGGAAGTGGGTTACTGTGGTAAACCGGTAAATAGGTCGCTCGCAATATGCGCGTCCGTGCCAGTTCTTGCTGATCCAACTCAGCAATAGTTTCCCTCGATGAGGCCGTCGATCCTGGCAGATTACGGGTTACCAAGCGGGTTTTTGACACAGTATCGCCGTGGGCATGTGTCTCCGGTGGTCTCCGATCTTAGCAGGTAGAGGGCGAACGTTCCCTTACTTGGGAATGTGACGGTGCATGTGGGCATCTCTTTCAGCTCTTCGATCAGGGTCAGATCGCGACTTATCCTCCGCACGGTTTTGGCCTGCGTGCCGCAACAACTAAAAAATATTCTTTTTGATTAAATGATCTTCCACGAGGGCGGACCGCTGATCCCGATTGTCATTTCACCTGCATCCGTCGATTTCGTGTGCGTATTTTCCGGGGGGGCTCCTTGCCTCATCCGGACATACAGTCTCACTTCCATTCCTTGATAACGCGTCGCGCGTCCTTTCTTCCTTCTGGAGGGGCCCCGGGGGCTACCTACCTTGCTTCCTCTGCTCTCACTTTCCTCATCCGCAAAATCAGCGAATTCGTTTCTCCCTCGAATTTCTGACTTCTCTGTTCTCCCTAACCTACTAGTTCTATTTGCGATGGTTATCCCGGTTGTGCGTGCGACGCCTGCGTGGGTAAGGGTAACCTTTTCCTTCGGAAATATGTGACTACCGCGCTGCGGGGGATCTGCTCAATAGGTTCCCACGTTGCGTCCTCGATGGTATACCCATACCACCTCACTTTGAGAATTAATTTCTCCTCGTCGTAGCCGTGGTCCACGATCTTGTCGATCACATACTCCTGACTCTCGGTTCCTTCTTCCTGCGTGTCCAACTGTCCTTCCCCCTTCCGAAGATCTTCCAACTCATCCTCTTCTCTGGACTTTCCAAACTCGCGTAGGTCTGGAGGTGTCTCCGTTGTCGGCGTTCGACCAACTAAATTATCCTGGTCCCCCGTCGTAGGCGCACGGGTGTGAGGACGTTCCTCGTCCTCCATTACCTCTCCTTCTTCGTTTAGCTCCGGCTCTCCCAGGAACTGTAGCGCTTGCCGTAGGCCAGTTATCGGCGCATGGTCCATCGGGCTTGGGGCTAACTCCACCCTGTCTCGCGATACGCGTTCCTCCTGATCGCCAATGGCAATGACTACCGTATGTTGATCCGATCTTCGGACCTGATAAGGTCCTGTGGCGACTTGTGCCAGCTTGTGTTTCGGTTCGCTAGCCGTGCCCTGCTCCTTCCGAAGGAACACGTAGGACCCCGGCGGGATCTCATATTGCGGTTTGCGAAGGCGTGCGTCGAAATTTCGCTTGTACCGGGCTTGTTCCTTTCGCAAACTCCTATCAGTGCCTTTCATCAGGCTTTCCAACCACGACTGCCATTTCAGGTAGTACGCTCGATTCGAGCTAAATCCTTCCAAACTTGGCTGTGCTTGTAACGCAATGCTTCTCGGCGCCCGAGCTAACACCAGCTCGAAGGGCGCGATATTCGTAGTTCGATGAACTTGCGTGTTGTATGCGAACGTCACAGCGTCGCTAAATAGGTCCCAGTCCTTGGGATGCTCTCCAACGTATTTTCGCAACGCGGAAGTCAGCGTGCGGTTAAACCTCTCAACTTGGCCGTTGGCTCGCGGGTGGTACGTAGTCGTAAACACATTGCGTATGCCGAGAATTCGGCAGACATTCTGAAAGAACCGGGCCGTGAACTGTGTTCCATTGTCGGACAGCAGCTTGACCGGCGGTCCGTACACGAATACCCAATGGTGAACGAAGGCTTGTGCGATGTGCGCAGCTGATATCTTCTTCAACGGTACGGTTCGTACCAGATTCGAGTATCGATCGCTGATCACGAGAATATACCGATTTCCTCGCTCAGTTGTAATTAGCTCGCCGAGGATGTCGATGGCGACAAATTCCAGCGGAGCTTTGGGCGTGAACAGCTTCATTTCCTTCGTGTTTTTTCTTAACTTCACCCTTTCCCGCGCACATGCGGCGCAATTCTTCGCGACTGCATAGCAGTCTAGGGCCATCGTAGGCCAATAAAAATACCTTCTCAAAGTCTTGTAAAGTTTCCTGCCTCCCGGGTGGCCTGCCAATTTTGCGTAGTGGCTCAACCCTAGGACGCGGTCCCGTAACGATTGTGGTATTACCACTTGTACAAACTCTGCCGCGGTACGGCATAGAGTTCCTTCGAGTTCCTCGGTCTCCATGCTGAATGTTCCCACCTTTCCGGCGTCCATTTCTTCCTTGATGCGATTGCAGAAGGGGTCGACGGCTTGCTCGCGAATGAGCTCCTCCGGAGTGACAGCTTGGAATTGATCGAGGCGATCAGGGGCGGTCCCCCCCTCAAGAGCGAGGATGTCGTCTGCCGCGTCAAAACTTTCCTCGTCCTCCACTGTACCCTCGGCCGGTTCGGCCATAAAACATGGGATTTCGTCGTCGATTTCGTCGACGGTTTCTCCTGCGGTCCGTAATCTTGACAGGGCGTCTGCCTGGCTGTTCGCCTTGCCCTTCTTGTACTTGATTTCGAAATCGAATTCCGAGAGGCGGAGCCGCCATCGGATTAATCTCCCGCTGGGGTCGGTTACGTTCATCAACCACCTCAATGAGGCATGGTCGGTATGCACGATGAAGTGCTCGCCATATAGATATGGTCTTAAAGTCTGTACGGCCCAAATCACCGCTAGACATTCTTTTTCTGATACAGAATAGTTTCTCTCGGCTGCGGCTAACGTTCTTGAAAAGAACCCGATGAGTTTGCGTTGCGCATCCGGGTGTGTTTGAAATAGTGCAGCGCCTATTTGGTAGTCGCTTGCATCGGTATCTACCGAGTAGGGTAGGTCCTTCTTCACAGGAAGGTCAAATCAGCCTATCGGAGGCAATAAAAAATCGGCGCAAATATTTTGGTCCGGGCCAGCAAAAAATGTGTCATAAATGTAGCAACGCTTGTTGATTTCATGTCGCGATTTTGCACATTTTTTACCAATAACGCCATTGGCTGAAAATCGGAATAGTTATGGCACAGCGTCTCTGCCTGGCCTGTGGCGGTAGATGACTGGCTGGCGCTGCACACGGGTAAGTCTCGCAGTGCCAAACGCCATTGGCTGAAAAGCAGCATAGTTATGGCACAGCGTCTCTGCCTGGCCTGCGGTGGTAGATGGCTGGCTGGCGCTGCACACGGGTAAGTCTCGCAGTGCCAAACGCCATTGGCTGGAAAGCAGCATAGTTATGGCACAGCGGCTCTACCTGGCCTGCTGCAGTAGATGGCTGGCTGGCGCTGTACACGGGCAGGTCCCGCAGGGCCAAACGCTTTTGCATTGATGCAATGATGAGACGGTGATCATCGCTGCATATGCGCAGCCACCGACGACCATGTTTTGCTGCTCCAGGGCAGTGAAAATATGTCTCCATTCGCAGCTCCAATGCAGCACTAGACGTAATGCTCCGACCTACTCTCAGTCAATGAAATGTTAGTCCAGTACCTTTCTTGCAAAGGTGATATTACCCCGCCGGTCCAGAAACGGTCCCAACCCGAAGGATGAAACCGATAGCGGTTCCAGCGGCGTTCACATCACATTTATTTGTAGCAACCAAAGAGTATTGCTACGGCTACATACACTACATCTACCCCGTCCAAATACCGGAATACCGCAGCAGTGGTTCATTGCGCTTCCGTTAAATACAATAATCAACGCCAAGAAACATAACAGGGAGACCAAGGAGGGTGTACTGATGGCTTACCTGATCCTGAGTTAGAAGACGGGCGGGTTGACCTGCAGTGAGACAAGAAACGCTGTGAGGCTTGGTCAGAACAGTTCTTCGAAACTTTCAATGAGTTATAGAATGTGCGAACTTACGTTACAGCTTTGTAGGTAATCGCAAAACGGCACTGGCTACAGAAAGCGCTCACTTACCGAACGTCTGCAGCGCACTCGTGTCTCCGCATGCGATTTCAACCGAACACGCAACTCGCAGAAAGCAAACTGTCAGAAACGAGGATGCGCGGTGGGTCAGGACTGTGGCTGAAGTGGCGTCACTTACTGTGGATGACATCTCAACCAAACACGCAACTCGCAGAAAGGAAACTGTTAGAAAAATGGATGCGTGGTGGGTCAGGACTGTGGCAGAAGTGGCGTCACTTACTGTGGATGACATCTAAACCAAAGACGCAACTCGCAGAAAGGAAACCGTTAGAAAAATGGATGCGTGGTGGGTCAGGACTGTGGCAGAAGTGGCATCACTTACTGTGGATGATATCTCGAACAAACACGCAACTCGCAGAAAGGAAACTGTTAGAAAAATGGATGCGTGGTGGGTCAAGACTGTGGCAGAAGTGGCGTCACTTACTGTGGATGACATCTCAACCAAACACGCAACTCGCAGAAAGGAAACTGTTAGAAAAATGGATTCGTGGTGCGTCAGAACTGTGGGAGAAGTGGCGTCACTTACTGCGGATGATATTTCAAACAAACAAGCAACTCGCAGAACGGAAACTGTTAGAGAAACGGATGCGTTGTGGGTCAAGACTGTGGGAGAAGTGGCTTCACTTACTGTGTGGATGATATCTCAACCGAACACGCAACTCGCAGAAAGGAAACTGTCAGAAAACGGGATGCATGGTGGATCAAGACTGCGGACGACGGGCGTGCAGAGAGTTGGATCTGGTCCTGGAACTATATTGCTGCATATATATATGCAGTGTTCAGAAAAAACCGGTAGCTAGATATTTCAAACTGTTCATGGGCACGTGTCGTACTGAAATCTCAATTTCAAATTACCGAATTCGGTATGGCATGGCTGTCCTTAACGACAGCCATTCATTGAGCTTTTGCATGCGGCATCACATCAAAATGCGAGTAGGAGCATCTCATTCTTACCGTTTCTATTCATTGAACCAAGCTTTAATATTAACGGCACAACCGTATGCATCGCCAAATGTAACAAAAGACCTTCTTTCGGCTGTAGAGCAGTAAGCTTGCTGAAATCTTGTTAATGCCGAGGTCCATGCCAAACTTCACTGCAGCCCCACTTCTAGTTGCGGACCTGGTCGAAACTGTCACAGATGAGGCGTCAAAGCAAGAGTCGTTGGGTTCTTAAAAAACGCGGACCTTATGCAAAGCGTTCCGAAGATGTTGCATCACAAGGGACTACTTCGGATGGGCACGCACCATCTTCTTCTGAACCTCAGCTTGAAAGACATCGAAAAAGAGCAAGGCCATGTAGGGAACTGTCTACAAAGCCAGCTAAACGTCCAGGAGATGGGTTCATGTTACTAGACGGTCAGTCAGAATCCTACGCTTCCCTTTTGAAAGACGGGCTTTTAAGCGACCTCCAAGAATACCAAGGCGTCCTGCATGACGGTGTGGAGGCACTTCCATCAAGTCCTCACCCCGAACGAAATAACACGATCCATTGTGAAAAAAGCGAAGGAATTTCTGGATTAGACATTGGATTGAGCGTTGAGCAGGACAATGCCTACGAAGCTGAGGAGTCTGAGGAGCTGATAGACAGCATGTTCGAAAGCGCTTCTGGTGGAATTCGATTGACCTGGACAAATATTGCATCACTGATAACAGCAACTGGGAGCACGCGTCTCAGCTAGACTGCGTATCAGACACTTGCCAACTTTAGGAACTGGAGACCGAATGAAAGGCAGCTCACTCTCAAACTGCCAAGTACATCTACTCTGAAGAGACGTGTTCGTCCATTTGCGAAATCCAACTTCTTCGTTCCTTGTCATGTAGAAATGTTTACTGTGGATTTGTCGAAGTCTGGGTCGAAGGCTGGCGTTGGAAAGTATACCTCACAGGACAGCGCTCCGACCATGATTGTAAGACCGAGCAACTGGGCAAAACTTGACTTTTCGACAGCAAAATTGCGGGAGATGGTGCAAGGAAGACGGCATGATATGGATCCGTCAATCGAGATACCGAGGTTCTCGGATATTGAGGACACTCCAATAATCAAGGATAGGGCTGGGAGTCTATCTGTTTATCGGATTCCAACCGAAGATGGTGTGACAGTGAAACTGCGAAAAGGGCTCCTTCTCAACATTACGTTCGAAACAAGTGACGCGGTGAAGGGCAGATTGATGCAAGCCCAGTTTGCAGTAACGTCCTCAACGAACATGAGATTTGATGCAGTTGTATCTTCCTTCTTTGTTTACGATGAGCCAAACTGGACAGAACCGCAGGCGGAGTCCAATTCAAAGCGTACCAAAACGATGAAGACGAAGAGACCAGAATCTCGGGCATTCCTTCCCAGTGACATGGTCGTCGAACTTGCACTCCCAGGACAGCCAGACGCCGAAGATTCGGAAGAACCAACGCAAACACCCTTCCTTGTGTATAGGATGTGGAGAAGACAGAACTGTGATGACGACTACGCCACCAGCTTGGTTGTATCTTCTGAAAGAAATGTTTCGAATCTCACCGGAACGAATAGGGGCGTTTACAACCAGATGTTTGACAAAACCGTAGTGAAACGAGTATCTGCCGATGATAATCCAATGAACAAGGATCATCGCGTCGATGCGGAAAGCAGTGGACGTTTGGAAGATGGAAGAAAGGACGTTGTGTATAGAATGTTTCTGTACTCTGATGGATTTACGCCGTACATTGGAAAGAAAGGAAGCATGGGTGGTGTATACATGCTGCCAATAGGTATGGCTCCGGAGAACCGCAATGGAGCAGGAGCCATCAGACCTATCGGGCTAACTCCTGCAGGGGTATCTACAAACGAGGTACTGGCGGCAGTTATTGATGATATCATCGAGGGGACAGAAAAGGGATTTGAGATGACCACTGCAAAAGGAGAGAAGGTTGTTCTTTTTCTCGATGTCGTCGGGTACGTTGGAGACTATCCTGCAGTGTCCCACACTTTGGACCTACTAGGGCACTGCTCCAATGTTCCGTGTCACTTATGCAGCTATGGTAGGTACGACAAGTCTGGATTTCAAGGAAGCAAGTATTGTTACACAACCCGCATCCATTCCGACCATCCATCTTTCGCGAGAGATGAGAACCGGGCTACTGCATTGAGGAGATCCAAGTTATCCAGAGAAGAGTTGAAAGCCCTCGGAATGGTTGACGCAGATACGTTTGAGACAAGTTTGCAGGCACTTCATCAACTCTCTGAGAAACTGCGACAAGTTCGCGCTCGTGTGCCTCGTGTACTCGGCAGTAGCAAACCGGTTGTTCCTTCTGTTTTCGATTCGTATCGCTCATGCGTTGTGGCTCCCGATCATCTTTTCCTCGGGATTGGTCGCGACATCATGAATCTCTGTATAACAATGCTACCAAAAGATGTACGCAAAGATGCCGAGGCAATTGCCAAGATGGCTTTGAAGGATGGCTATCTCATATATCAGGAGAGCCTAATCAACCATGACAAGCATGTGCTACATTCAATGACGATATCGTCTATGTACTGCCTGCTCTTGGTAGCACCACGGGCGATGAAGAGTGCTTGGTACGTGAACAAAATCACAGGCGAGAGAGAGAGCGGAAACTGTGCTACTATCGATGAAGCTCTCGACCTCCTCGACCTGTTTTCCTCTCTCGTGAGCAGAACGCAGTACTTTCCGGACTCAAGGATAGATGGTAAGAGGTCATTCGACATACACAATGAAGAAGGAGGAACCAAGAGACTTCTGGAGATTCGTAATATGGCACTTCGTTACCTATCTCGAGTAGATAAGCTGTGTCGCACAAACAGCTTTGCCTCCACTCATTTGGACAAACCAAACCTTCACAGACTGTTGGAGTTCTTCACACATACATTGCCACTGTTCGGTAGTGTAAAACATGTACAAGAGTTGTTGTTTGAAAGCGCTCATCAGCCATTGAAGAGGGGGGTAGCTCAATCCAATATGAAAAACTCACAATTACAGGCTATGGAACATCGTCTTGCCAACGACTGGAAGACTCGTCTGGCAATTGAAACTGAAGGCATTGACACTAGTGAGAACGGCTGGAGCTTTGAGACAGCGAAGTCGGTTTTAAATCTCTTGGGCTACGACAGTTCTGGGCTTCAGGATGCGGGAAGATTTCTACAAAAGCTTCAGGACTGCTTCCCAACTCCTGTTCTGCAGAACCTTCGATTACATCGGAAAGGACTCTTATCGTCGTCTCTTAGTAGGAAGGACTGGCGCGTAGGCAAGTCAGTAATTATGAACCTCGGAAACACTGCAGACGGAGGTCAACATTCGGAACTGTTCCAATCAACTGACCTTGCATTTCTGTTGAAAGCAAGGGAGTTTTTAGAGGATTTATGGAAACAAAAGCTACGTCTTAGAAGTGGCCGGCCGGACCATGGAAATTCCGTAACCGTACAGATATATGGAACTGCCAAGTGGTGCAAAATAACAGACGGGCGAAAAAGAGACCAGACATCTGTTTTGGCCACTATATCTTATGGGAGCGTGATTCAAGCCTTGCATTCTTCTGTAGTTTCGACCGCAGATCCTGATCTCACATTCACTCTTCATGAGAACAATGATTCTGAGCATGATGAAGACAGAAGGTTCTGGATGGTGCTAGCCGTGGTTCAAGTCCGGATTCTGGACGCTCGTGAGAAAGAAAGTCAAGAAACAACACGATATTGCGCAGTGAAGGAGTGCGAAGCTGAAGAAGATGGATACGGGGTGATGATACAACAACGAAACGAAAGAAGAGCGCTGGTTGAGCTTGGAAGCTACGTTCGAAAGGCATTAGTTATGCACTACTGCGAGCAGGACAGCGCCGAAAGCGACGACCATATGTGTCTCATATGCACATCAAACTCAGCAGTACAACACAGGAGTCTCCCAGACGGTGGAATTTATCAAGTGTGGGGGCGAAAGGAAGGGTATCCGCCACGTCAGGCATAAGTATATGTGCGGAACAAGAACTCTGGTCTTTATTCAACAGTTTTAGTACTACCACACAGCTCTGCATACTTTTATGCACTGACTATAAGCTCTGCGCCGGCCTCTATATCCGTAGTTGCGACATATAAACTGTATCGTTATCGCAAACAAAATTCAGGTCTGCTACCTTTGTGGGCTTGTTGCAAGGGGGCACGTTATGTATCCCCGCCTTTCGAAGTCCGTGTCCCTACACCTCTCTAGTTCCCGCAGCCAGTCTGATCCTTAACTTTTTCGTTTCCCTCACCATACACCCACTCTCCTTGTCTACCGGTGCACCGTCATTGCTGTATAAAATTTGCAAAATTTGGGTGCAAATTTTGAGAGTTAGGACCGGTGATCAGTGGGGAGCTGTGATCAGTGGCCACTGATCACAAGCCGGCAGGGGGTGTCGTCCGACATCGTCATTGCTGTATAAAATTTGCAAATTGGGGTGCAAATTTTGAGAGTTAGGACCGGTGATCAGTGGGGAGCTGTGATCAGTGGCCACTGATCACAGGCCGGCAGGGGGTGTCGTCCGACATCGTCATTGCTGTATAAAATTTGCAAATTGGGGTGCAAATTTTGAGAGTTAGGACCGGTGATCAGTGGGGAGCTGTGATCAGAGGCCACTGATCACAGGCCGGCAGGGGATTCAGGAGTAAGGAGTAGGATGGGTTTTGTACTTTAGGGATTCGCAGTGCTTCGGAGATTTAGAGGAGTCGGGGAGTAACTAGGATTAGAAGATTCGTGGGATCAGCTGTTGGAAACGTGATATCCCTGTTTCGGGTTCTCCAGGTACGAATAACGTCCGGGGAGGGCATGTTGTCCTTCGTCTGAAAACCGCGTCGACCATCATTGGCAATGCGAGCCATGATAGCTCGCAATGTATAGTTGTTAATTGCAAATCCCCTGGAGGCAGTGTATTTAATGCACTGCTTAATGATTTTGTCCTCGTCCGCTTTGACGACACGGGGGGCTCCGGGACGGTTGTTGGCTGGGTCAAGAAGGTGGGACAGTTTGTCGTCGTCCTTGGTCTTGAGACATTTTTGTAATCGGTCTGCTGTCCCACGACTGATGATCATCAGTGTGGTTCGCCTCACAGTCGACTGTGAGGCGAACCACATCGGCAACCTTTTTTTCATCTTCAATAAATTTACCGCTGTCTGCCGTTTGTCTTTGGCCCTTGCGTCCCGTCTGTCCCTTGCTTGGCGCACGCTGCCTGACGACGCATTCCAATCGACATCGGAGGGGGCGTGAATTGTCCGTAACTGGAGGCCAATCCCGGGAGCAGGACGAGAAGGTGTTTGATCGTCGATCAATTACTACTGTTTGGCCTTTAACGGTGCTGTGTGCCCGCCATTTTTTTGGCGGGACGGGGAGAAGCGAGGAGGTCACATTTCGGGAAACTGGAGGCCTGTTTCGTGAACATGACGAGAAAGTGTTTGATCGTGGATCAAATACTACTGTTTGGCCTTTAACGGTGTTGTGTGCCGGCTATTTTCTTTTTTGGCGGGACGGGGAGAGGCGCGGAGGTAACATTGCGGGAAACTGTAGAAGAGGTGAACGCTTAGGCCCCGGAGCGTTTCTCTGGAGTCCAGGGATGAAAGACTGTACCCATTGTCCGCACTGGCAGCAAAGAGAACTGAATCACCAAATTAGCCTTTTTTACCAAATAATGCTTTTAGGGAAGGGTATACCGCGCAGGCCTGCATGCGCAGACAAGTTTCTTTGGAATGACGTGTAATGGCTGTCGCGCGACAAGATTTACAAAAGCTGTATGGCTGGCCAGCCATACTGGAACTAGATTAATTTTTGTTAATTTTTTAGACGTTGATTCTAGTATGGGTGGCCACCCATACAGCTTTTGTAGATCTTGTCGCGCGACAAACACATCACACGTGTGGACCCAAATGCAATGTATTACACGTGTGGATCGATATGCAATGTTTTACACGTGGCGACCAAAATGCAATGTATTACACGTGGTGACCAAAACGCAATGTTTTACACGTGCGACAAGCTGGTGGATGATGATTGGCCGATTATGATACGGAATCGTATACAGTGCCTCCTACGATATAGTGCTATAGCGTGACATACCTCTAGCTATGGCACTATTGGGGGGATGGCACTATATAAAGGAGGCTCAAATACATATTTGGGGACAAAGCACACTGCTAACACAAACACAACTGTGATGATAACCATACACGTAGTACACGCATCACAGCCACGCACAGACGACGGCGAGTGGCGACTATCCTTAAGCGAGCAGGTGAGAGATAGGAAGATAAACTGAGTCATCGTCTCATCACCACAGGTTATGGACCCTACACAAAAACCACTGAAGAACGATCAACAAAACGCGGCGCGCCCACCCCGACGATCACCCAGGCAACGACACAAGTCACCCGCACAAGCCACACAACCCGGCAGCCTGGAATACCGCCCCGCAAACCCCACAACGCCTCCAAGCAGCAGTGTCGAGAGCCCGCACCCAGCGCCTCCACCACTTGTCGAGAGCCCCCCTCCGCCCCCGAGCGTAGAGATCAACTCGAACCCCCCTCCGCCCACAAGCGTAGAGATCACCCCAACCATGGCAACAGAAGATACCACCAACAACCGGTTCCACGGACAGCTACCAACCCTCCAACCCAATGGGGAAAATTTCCTCATATGGCAGCAAGCGATAAATGACATGGCGCTAATCAACGACATGGAAAACATCCTGAACCCCGCCTATACCACACCAGACCAAGACAGTCCAATGTACGCGAAACACAGGAAACAAAGCGCAATACTGCGCATGGCCATCAACAATTCTCTGCCTGCAGATTTCGCTGCAACGGCCAACCTGGAACTGGGAGTATCACCACTCGAACTCACTCAAGCCATCACTGAACATTTCACAGATAGGACTACCACAGCTCACCTCTTGCTCAAACAAGAGGCAGACAACACAAAGCTGACACAAACTACCACACTCGATGAATACATGACCAAGCATAGATCGATCCGAACGAGGATGAAGCTAGCTCAGTACCCCAACATCAACATGGGAGAAGCAGTCACAGTCCATTTCATCATCCAAGGCCTGTCCGCACACCCCACATACAAACATCTCCAAGACATGTGGATCGAAACTGACACAGTGCCTAACACAATCCATAATATCGGCCAACGCCTGAAAGCCGTCCACGCACGAAGTGTGGAAAAAGACACCCAAAAAACAGACACACCTCATGGCCTCAAACAACAGGAAGGAAGTCGCCCTCGTGGACGATCAAGCAGAGGAAGAGGACGCGCAAGAGCAAAATGGCAGGGACAATACTGGAACACAATCGCACCAGCACCCGTCATGCTGCCGTACCCGCAATTCATGCAGCAGCACACACAAGAGGAACACAGTGCAAAACAAAAAGCCATGTACAAAAAGTACACCCAAGGTCACACAGCGACTAACGAAGAGGAATTGGCGGAGGATGGGCACATGTATGACATAAAGCCGAACACCAATTGCCAAGAATCGGACGGTAGGCAATTTGCACTTGACTCAGGAGCACACCCCTCCCACATCCGAAAAGCAACCCATGGCATGCGACCCCTAACCCACAAAGTCTGCACTAACACAGCCACATCAACAACCCCCCCCCCGCGACACACCATGGCATACTCCAGATCCCGACGACACGCAAGCACATGCTTAAGCTACCTACCATCGTAAACCCGCACATCAAGAAAAACCTCTTATCCGTCCACGATATTGCCAAGCAATGGGGAGCAGTGACATTCTACCCCAACACAGCATGTGTCCTCGACATGCGAAAGAGACCGCCACAAGTAGTAGCGACAGCCCAATTCCGCCGCGGACTATACACCCTCAACGTGGCAAAACCAACACCACACGCAACAACAGCAAGAGCGCTGCCGCGGCCACACACAAAAAATCGCAAGACACTCCACACAGGCACAATCACAAAAGTGAGAGGATCACAAGCCCCCAAATCGCTGCCCAGATCGCGAACTCCGAAAGCACATAAAAAAATTGCCCCCATGCACCAGCAGCACAACCCTGCCCACAGCCCCCCTGACACTGTCAATACGCGCACACAACATGAACACCACCATTGGCACATGGTATTCAATCATGTTCGCCCATCAACCATACAACAAATGGCAAAGAGAAAAATGATTCCCAACCTCCCAGCATCACTTGCAAACCCGCCCCCGAGAATCACATGTACAAGCTGCGCAGCAGCAAAACTCCAGCCAGCAAAACACCAGCGCAGACGACACAACTATGACACCGGCGAGGCACTCAGCAGTGACATATGCGGTCCCTTCCCCACCCCGTCAAGGCAAGGGAACAGATACTTTATGACAGTGATTGACACAAACTCACGATACCTAATAATCACCTTCTTAAAAACCAGGGAAGAAACTGCAGAACAACTGAACAACGTACTGCAACACATCAACAAAAACAAAACCCACAAACCAAGGAGAGTCCACACAGATAATGCAAAAGAGTATTTATCAAGCGCGACGCAAACCGTATACCACAACAATGGGGTACAACACACAACCACTGTGCCGTACTCACCACCGGAAAACGGTATTGCCGAAAGAATCAACAGAACCATACTCAACGCAGCACGAGCGGCATTACACCACAGTACACTCTCCACAGACCACTGGGAAGATGCAATCAAGGATGCAGCATTCAAGTACAATAACACGCTTCACCTCAGCACAGGACAAATCCCCACCACAGTATGGCACGGATACAAGCCACAAGTACCACAATACCTAATATTTGGGCAACTGGGACACATTCCCAACATCATGGGAAAGACAAAAATGCACAAGCTGCAACACCGAGCCATCCCTGTCCGGTACCTCTACGCAACCGACCAAAAACACATCGTGGTCATGAGCACGGGAGACAACAAAACACGACGCGTGAGGACAGTGGACTTCAATGTCTACCATCGAGACCGTGACCCCAACAACAAAGTCCATGTGGTATTCAAGGCATTCACACCCAAGCCAACCCCCGCCCAAATAACCAACACAACTTCTGCCCCAATGCACCATGGCCAAGCCAAAAATTACCCTGATGCAGCACAGTGGGCGCGAGCGCACAACAAAGAGCTCGATAACCTAGACCAAAACAAGGTTATCACGTGGCTCCCCCCTCACGAAATCCCCAAAACAACCAAACCCATACCACTAACAATGGGGTACCGCTACAAAAGGGACCAGAAGGGCGAGATCATAGAGCGAAAAGCAAGGTGCTCAGCAAGAGGAGACAAGATGATCCCCAACGTCCACTTCAACCCCAAAAAATCCACGACATATATGGCGGACAAAACCACAGTCAGACTCCTATTTGCCATTGCCGCAGCATTTGACATGTATATCGCGCACATCGACATAAAATCAGCGTACCTGCATGAAAAGTTTGACCACTCCGGCAGCGAGAAAGTGTATGTACGACAGCACCCAAGGTTTGATGGAACATACACACACGCACACACAGTGGGAAGGCTGAACAAGAATATGTACGGCACACCGGGAGCAGGACAAACCTACCTCACTGCTGTATTCAAGCTACTTAAAAAGCACAGATTCAACCAATCAGAGGCGGACATGTGCCTCTTTCACAGAAGAGAAAATGGCCACACCATAATTCTCTCTATCAGCATGGATGACTTCACCATCATAAGTACGTCCAAAAAATTACAGACCCAGTTTGCAGCCATATTGGCCACTGCATACAACATCAAGCAACTGGGCGAACCAAGCCAACTACTAGGATGGACAGTCAAAAGACTCAAGAACGGCTCAATACATGCTTCACAACCAGCGGCGATACAGTACGTCGTCAACAAGGCGGAAATGGGAGAATGCAATAGCAAACCAACGCCATACAACGACAACACAAAACTACATGGCCCTGTCCCCGCAGACGAACCAATGCCACAGGTCACCAAAACGTATCAACAGCTGCTAGGTGACATCAGATATATCGCAGACTCAACGCGACCAGACATATACTTTGTCGCAAACCGATTATCAGTAGCAGCAAAAACCCCACGACAAGACATTGGAATGCCCTCAAGCGTCTGATCAGATATATGAAACACACACAGACGCATGGACTCATATTCGCAGCAGGAAAACACAAAATGGACCCGCACTGCATCCCAAACCTCCTCGAAACGTATAGCGATGCGGACTTCGCACCAGACGTCACAGACCGCAAATCCATATCAGGAATGATCCACATGTACAATGGGACACCCGTGTGCTGGGGCTCTATCAAGCAATCCATCACAGCATTATCAACATGCGAAGCAGAATATATTGCTGCAACATCGGCAGCACAGCAAACGACATGGATCAGACGTCTACTCAAAGACATCGGCATGCTGCCCTAAGACGCCACACCCTTCCACATAGACAACCAATCTGCAATACGAGTCGCAAAGAACAGTGGACCAACAAAACGCAGAAAGTTCATTGACCTCAGACACCACTACCTCACCCACCAAACCAGAGCAAAGGCGATAAGCATACGCCACATTCAATCACAAGACATGCTCGCAGATATATTAACAAAGCCGCTAAAACCGAAACCATTCACACACTTAACAAAAAAGATACAAGTGTGCAACCCCCCACCCCCGCATCAAACAAAGGATCGCGCTACAGCGACGGGGGGAGTGTGATGATAACCATAACAGCGCAGTCGCAGTAGCGCTCACCAAGTGATGATAACCATACACGTAGTACACGCATCACAGCCACGCACAGACGACGGCGAGTGGCGACTAGCCTTAAGCGAGCAGGTGAGAGATAGGAAGATAAACTGAGTCATCGTCTCATCACCACAACAACAAAGCCTGCATAACACAACATCCTTTGGTCAGGGTCTCCTTTAAGACAGCATGGATAGCTGTACTGCGTACTGAACCATGCCGGATGATACACGTGTGAGCTTATGATAACCTGTGCCAGAGGGCGAGCCATAGCACTATATAGAGGGAAGCACTACTATAGTAGGCACAATTGAGCGACCCCCCCCCTGCAACCGGTCCGTTCTGCCCAGAGAAAACCCCCCCCTACTTCGCCTGCATACACCGTAAGTTTGCAACGTGTGCGGATGTTCACACACACCCGAACACGTGCAAGGCCCAGCAAGAGTACCTTCCTAGTAAACCTTTTAGAAACGCAAAAATCGCAGCGAGCAACGACAAAGTGCTCAAGGCAACCCTGCTTTCTACAAGAGCGTTTTCCGGCTACCGCAGAGACAATTGAAACAGCTTCAACCGTGTTGTACTTCACTGTTCGAGTAGAATCTTCGTTCCATCCTTCAGCATGGAGCCAATGACTGACCGCGGCTTTCCAAAAATGCCAGAACCAGGCGGCCGAGCCCATACTTTGGAGTCCTCAGCCTCGATGTGCTGGACTCTTTTATTCCTGGCTTACTCTTCTTCGACATTTGTCAACGAATTTGGACATGGATAGCAAGCAGCTTGGACGGTGCTATTAGTTTTGGTTCCAGTGTGCCTCGCCGGTGCACCCAACATCATGGACGGTCGCCGCCGCGCATTCCCTATATTGGCAATTTACATAGCGTATATCCTCATCCCGTCACTGCTTCAGCTCACAAGGCCAGACGACCACTCATCGCTTCGCTCCGAAATGGCCGACCTGATTACCGTTCTTTGCATCTGGCTTCCACTGGAATTTAAGCTGTTGTCATCGGACATATCACCGACTGGAAAGGTTACAGCCTGGGGCTTGTTCACCGCAGCATTGACAGTCGTGAACTGCTTCACAATTCTACGCCCTTTTCAAAGCTGGCCCACGCTCGTGACTTGGGCTACACTTTCAAGGTAACCCCAGTCGATGTGCTGATAGCGCTAGCTGTGGGTGCTGCCTCTGATCTCATCACCGTTCCACTTGCCGCCCTAACCCGGTTTGCTGACGTCAAGACGCCACCTCGTTTAGACGCGGCCAAAGAAGCCGCCACTTTCCTAGGCATATTCATGAACGGCGTTACCGAGGAGCTTATATTTAGGGGTATGATTCAGAATATGTTGGAGCAACGCCTAGGCCACGGGTCCATATCTGCACTACTCATCGCGTCTGGTGCCTTCGGCATTGCACACTTAGGGAAATCAAAACTTGGATATGACCCGCCAAACGTTCGATACATGGCCTCCGCCTGTGTCACCGGTGTTGCGTGTGGGTTCGTATGGCGACAAACAGGAAAAGTCACAGCTTCCGCGCTGACGCAGGCCACGTCGAATTACATTATGTGGCGCGTCGCGTTAAGCAAAAACGTTGGCCAGTAGATAGCGTTTTTCGCAGCTAGAGTCCCTGTATAGCACTTGACAATGATTTCCACTCTTAAACTCACTGAGCACACTCTAATGCTAGTCTAGTTCGTCCCACAGGTCATCGTGCTTGTCAATATCGACCCATTCTCGGGTAGGGTTTTTCGTGTAGAGCGTGGCATTGAATTGTCCAGGTCGCCCATATGTCTCTCCATTAGCACCTTCGAAGCGAAACGGGTTACTTGACATGAGCACGCAGTTTGACTCCTCGCCGGGAAAAGCCGGAACAGAGATTCCCTTTTCCAAAAGTAGCTTTGGGGAAGATGTCGACCAGCTATAAAGTGGTAGCCCCCGGCAAACACCTTTGATCCAAGCTTTGGTGCTTCTAAAGACACTAGCACTTCGGGTTTGATAAACGAATCTGCTGTCACATCAATTTTTCTTGGACCCGTCGAAAGATCCCAGCCAGATGGTACATCAAGGCTCACAATCGCAAGCCGAGTTGAGATTAGCATCTCGTAAACAGTCCAGTACTGTTGTCGAATGTCCCCCCCATCAAAGCCAGTTCCAAGCAAGGCATCTACAACGATGTCATAATAAAACTCTAGCGTGCTGGGAATGAAGTCGTGCAAGTCGATTCCGGCTTCATCGCAGACAGATCGGAAATTAGCATGCTTAGATTGCTCTGCAGCATAGACCGCTGGTGCATAACCTCTCTTCTGCAGCTCTACAGCGACTTGCAATCCAATTAAGCCGTTTAAACCTGAGCCGCAAGCAATAAACACATCTGATATTTCTTCTGAACCATAGCATTGTTGTAATGCATCACAAAATCCACTTGCACAGGTTCTAGCCATAACCACAACGTCCCCACCTGAGTATGTAATAGCATCATTAATGGCTTGATTTGCCAATTCCGGGGAAATATGAGTCTGCCGGGGTTTGGAGTTATCTCCTTGCTTACTGCTTTTGTCCACTTCCATTTGCATCGATATTCTGCCTTGCGACCTTCTGTGTCCTGCGACTTTGAAGTGCTTGGCACGGGCTCTCTTGGAGTTGCACAGAAATGCGTGAATTCATGGGTCTCGCCAATGGGCTCGAGACTTCAAACGCTGTCTTCTGAGAAGCCATGATTACACACGGAGGGATTTCTTCTAATGCGACCAGCCTGGCCTATTCCCGAAACGATTGATTGGAGGTGAGAATGATGCAAAGCAAGCAAATGTATTCTGGAGTGCAGCCTTTCTAGGGTGACGCTTGAATGCTTCAAGACTCCGGTCTCACGAAGCCTCTATGACTGTTTTCTGACTGCTGTGCACGTCCTAAAGCAGGAAATCGAAAATTGTGGCGGCAAGACGTACTTGAAGCTGGAGCCGAAAAGCTGTACTTGGTGTCCTCAACTGCTTGTGCTGCAATCTGCACTGATGTGTGCCCTGGGACTTTGCTTGGTCAATTTGAGGTCGTGGGATTACTCAAAACACCGGTCAATCTCAAAAGAATGAAAAAATTCAATTTCAATGCCACACCAACCATCTTCCGTAATTTTTCAACGAGACGAAGCCCAGTTTCGTGAGATTGCTGTGTGTCTCAAGCAGTGTTACGAGGCATTCGGTCGCCAGGTGGCGGCTGGACACGCGTACCACGGGGCGGAGCGCATCCGTATACCGCCGAAGGACGGCAAGCGAAAGGCGGGAAGGAGGGAGCGAGACAGCACGCGCGGGGAATTGGGGGTGCCAGCCACCGGGGAGACGAAGGGAAACCATAGGCCGCACGGGGCTCGGGCTGGGGCAGAAAGACCGCGCAGGTCGCCGGCCGAGGGCGCGAAGGGAAAATGGCACGAGGAGGTGGCTACCGGTGGGGCAAGGGGAAGCTGGATCGAAGGGGAAATTACGGGAGGGAGGGTTGGGGATAGCCGACTCATCCCGGGGAACGTGTACTTAAGAAGCCATCCCCGAAGATAGGAAGGGGGAGGCAGCAGACTTGTGAGGAGTAAAAGAATACGGGTGGATTCCCGTCATTACAGGTCGCTCGGTGCCCCGCGGCAGAATTGCCGCAACAGCACCCCTCAATATACTTTCCTCGCGTCTTTCGCGCTCACAATGTCAAGAATGACAAGCACCTCTAGCTATGGCACTATTGGGGGGATGGCACTATATAAAGGAGGCTCAAATACATATATTTGGGGACAAAGCACACTGCTAACACAAACACAACAAAGCCTGTATAACACAACTAAATAACTAGCACTATATAGAGGGAAGCACTACTAAAGTAGGCACTATTGAGCGACCCCCCCTGTAGCATATAATGGCTGTCGCGCGACAAGATTTACAAAAGCTGTATGGCTGGCCAGCCATACTGGAACTAGATTAATTTTTGTTAATTTTTTAGAGATTGATTCTAGTATGGGTGGCCACCCATGCAGCTTTTGTAGATCTTGTCGCGCGACAAACACATCACACGTGTGGACCCAAATGCAATGTATTACACGTGTGGATCGATATGCATTGTTTTACGCGTGGCGTCAACCTTGAAATCAAAACTCTCACACTGACAGTGTGCATTTTGTGATGGCTTTGTGTGAGTTGTGTGAGGGCATCACGAAGATCACATATAAACGGCTCTCCATCTCAAAAAGCAAACAAACTGAACAACGTCACACAAAAAATATCTCCCTTTCCAGCCCTCTACGGCTAATTTCCAGAGACACTTCCCCTTCCCTTCGTGTTCGCAACTGCGTAGGTTGAACCGGAATGTGCTGCACGAGAAGGTCAGTGGGACCCAAACCTACTGCGTACTCTGTAGTGGGGTCAAAAGACGGACAAAAGACGGGCCCAAGACACTTAGAAAGGGCTCGTGCCAGGTGCAGTGGTGTTCTACATGTAGGAAAGCTATCTGCTGCAGCTGCCGGACGGTCTGGCATTCTCGCCCTACACTGAAGCGACATGGGCCCTCTCCTGTTCATGAGAGGGAGTTCGACTCTGAGCGACGCACTCTTCAACGAATAAGGCAGGCTTCACAAGCCCGAGAGTGAAGGCCGTAAAATGTCTGTAGAACAAGGCTATCAGCTATGCTTTTCAGATGGGTTTGTGATGGTTTGTTGATGTTGGAGATGATTGTGAGACAATGGTGTGAGAGTCGCAAAACAATTTGTGTGTGAATCACAAAACAGTCAACAAAAGAGCACTTCATGATGTTGATGTCACAAAAATAATGTGATTCTAGTGACAGTGATTCACAGAGGAAGGGCACTGATGAGGACGACATCCAAGGGTAAGTACTGCGTAAGTTATACTTTCAATAGCGAGAACAGTATCATCATCACTCTGTAGTGACACTTCTATCTTCATTGCACAATTAAATCTAAAGCAACTATGATTAAAAGAACAGTAACTCAATAACACATGACTGACTTTCAAAGCAATCCGGACTGGATGATGTCGGTACCTTTGGAGCTCATACCCAGCTGTTCACTTGCACGTCTAAGTCCCATGGTATTTAGATGCTGCACAGAGCCGTGCATCTTTAAATGTGACCGTTACAAAAATATCGATTTCACAAAAAACACATATGTCTATATACTGACTACGTTCCAATGGTTACCCCCAACTCTTTAGTCTTCGGTATATATTTCAAACAAATTTCTCAAGTATCACTTTCCAAGGGAAATTAACAGAGGACGATACCATCCACCAGTTGATAATGGTATCAGATCTTTTCAATGGGCTCCAATTCGGGAGTGATATAGAGGTCTACTATACCTTGGAGAATGAAAAAGAAAGCAAGGCATGGTTCCCAGCAACAGTCATTAGTCTCAACTACCTTCATGATGATCGTCGAGAGGTGCTCAAAGGGACCATTCAATACAAGGCAGCGTTTGGATTCAGGGCATGTAAAAGCAAGGTTACTTTCAAGGAGGGAAACGAGTTTGTACAAGATGGACAAAAGTTTAGCTGGAGACTCAAAGATACATCCGTGCGATTGGATAACAGCGCAAGCTCAGACTTGGCAAGCGCATCGATGGATGCAGATGATATGGACTATGCTCCAGGTAGTGCCATGGTAGAAAAATGAAAGAAGGTTAACCACACGACGACTGTCTCACTTGACCAGAATACAATCAAAGATACACGTGAGCTAAATGCTCTTTCCAGACGCCTTCAGTATCTTGAGGAAGTGGTGAAAGGACAGCAATCCTTGATTACGACTGCACTATGGACTCAGAATCCGCTCCTCTTTTCTGATGCAGGCTCCAATATTCCTCTTAAGTTTATTTCGTTGCGTCTAGAGCATTGGTTACTCAAGACACCGACACGTCCTACCCCAGTTGAAATAACCCGTGGGACGAAGTGGTTTGTACAAGACTCATTTAAGGCGCGAGCAGACTGCACATTGCTCCAGTTTGATTCTATATCTGAAAGAGTCAAAGCTCATCTACGAACAAAGGTTTCTATTCTTCCGGAAGATTATATGTGCCGGAAATCAGTTGTGAAGGAGACGAGTATATACTTTAGGAGCTTCCTAGACTTGTCAGAAGCACTCGGACCAGCATCACCGCAAGTTGTCAGAGACGTGATCATCGCAAAAAGGCTGGAAAAAGGTACCGACAATTATGTATCTGCCAGAGTGATAGGCTGTATGGCCGGTCCCAACACCGAATCTCTTTCTGACCCGTGCTATATGACAATTGGAGATTCTCTTGTTGTTATAAGGGATGACGAGGATGAACAACGGCACGTTGTATTTCGTCGGGATTGCACTTGGGATTCCATAGAGCAGACCTACTCCTATCCACTGGAAGACATAAGACTATCAGAGCTTAACTTCCAAGAACGCATTTCCAAGGTAATGAGTGCTGAAAACGTGGTCAGCGGACCATCGGACCGGAAGGAGTCGTTCTACCTGCGATGGAATCTTCAATCCAATCCTTGTCAGTCTATATTTGCTGATGTAAAGCGCAGCGACGTACTAGGAGTACTTCAAGTGCACGTCCCATTCATCTCTATCAAAGGGTTTGCCCATGTGAAGCAATTCATCACTGTTGCCAAAGTTCTGGGCCTCTTTAAGTAAACTCAATTCATTCATGCTACAGCAGTCTCCCGCTTTACTCATTTATCACTTTGGTGAACTAAGAAGTTTCACTATCACATCAAATACGACCCCTTATAAATCGAAGTCGTGGACCATGACCACATCCTCATCGTCTTCGACTTGATCCGCCTGGATTTCATCCTCACCATCCACCACGCTCAGATCATCATTATCCTCGTGATGTGAACCTGAACGGACCGGGGGATCGTGCACGGAGTTGTACATATCCACGGACATCACTAGCTTCTCCTTCAAAATACTGGACAGTTGCTGTGGAAGCTCACCCCGCTTTTCTCCCTGTCCTTCAGTCAAAAGATCTGAGTAGAGCGATCTCAGTCGCGACCGCCATGATCCATTGCGGTGATCCTGGCCATCCACTTCATGCAATATCTGCTCGTTTCGAGAAAATGCACCCCTCGCCTCGATCACCTTCATCAGCATGATCTCCCGAAACAGGACAGCAGTCATGTAAATCACACGAAAGGATTCCTTGGATATTGAATAGAGGTCTTCATCACTGCCACACCTGGTAAAAGCCACCAAGAACTTCAAGGCGACGTGCATGGCATTGAGTCGGATAACAATTTTTCGAGTCTCCTTCCTTCCATCCTTGTCTTTCGTCTCAACATCATACGTAGTGATAAATATGAAGGGATCGCTTTCAGAAATCAGCTTCTTCCATGCTATCAAATTCAGGGGGTTCACCTCAGCGACCGACTTCATAGCAGTACGACAGGTTCCGTCTGGGATATCTTGGAGGTTCATGTGCGGGCGGGGTGGATTCTCATACTGGAATGAGACTCCCACTTCACTTTGGAAAACATATGAGAAGTTTTGAAAGAAGGATTTCCGCCCAAGCTCCCTGCACTTGTTCAGAAACTGATTACCTATCTTGAAAACGCGGCGAACAATCTCAACCCTAATGTCTTCGTTCTTGATGAATCCAATTGGCTCATCTTCCCCCATCTTATCGCTTCGACGCCGAGCCACACGCCGGGCCTTCTTGATGGCCGTTGAAGCAAATTCTTCGTTGAAGAAAGACTCGACTGTGATCATTGTTATGTAGCCCGGCCTCAGCCAAAAAGGTTTCTCAGCGGTCTTCAGCTTCCCGCGGATGTTCGGATGTACCATTTCGAGTGACTTCGTCCCAATACTCGGGTTGTTCATTGCATTTGCAATCAAGCTCTTTCCCCAAGCCTTTCGCAGGACCAGATACTGACGAGCTTGCTTCGTACCCAGCAGCTCCTCGGTTTTCTCCTCGCTTGGGTCCCTTTTCCACAAAAGGACCTCGACAAGTAAAAGTCCGAACCCCAACACTTCGGAACTATTGACGTCCAATTGAAGCTTGGAAAATTGTGTGTCACGACTCACACCCTCTAAGGATTCACTCGCTTCCTTTCTCTGAGGAAGAACTCTCATGGTGCAATTTATCAACGCTCTTGTGAAGATAATGCACATGAATTTCCCTGCGAAGATGTCCTCCATAGGCCTAAGGAGGTCGTTTAAAGAGGCCTTCTCGGCTGCTTTTCCTGTCTTCGGCAGGGCGGAATTCAGAAGAACAATGTTCACGGCGTCCTGGCAGCGTGATAACGTCCGCTCTAAGGTTGAGACACGAGAAGATACAGCCTTGATTGCACCCAGAATTTCCTTTTTTTCAATGGCGAGCTGCTTCTCCAAACGAGCATGCAGTTCCCGCATGACTCGAAGTACTCCGTGGTTAGAGTCTTCCCCAAGTGCTCGAGCCAAATGGGGGCCCCGGGGCTGACTCGGCAAGGAACCTGCCATGCACTCACGACGCGTGGGAACGACGACGTCTTCCACATCTTGAGTTTCGGCGACCCCGTCCATCTCTGCTGCACTAGCCTGCACACTCTCGTCGACGTACTCCTCTGGCTCGCGTCCATGGAGCTCGAGCAACTGACGGTTCGCCCGTTTGCGTTCTGTGTGTTCATCTTCCTCGCCATGATCTCCATCCCCGAACAAAAGGGAAAAGTCTTCACCCGGAGACGAACCGATGGCGCGCTTGCGCTTGCCCGCACGCGGAGGTGCTGCATCAGACGGACCACTTCCCTTACTTCGAACGGGAAGCGAGCACGTGTGAGATGGCGGACTGCCTTGGGGTGTCCGACTGTATTGCTTGAAACCCGCCGGGATTCCTGCCCAGCCGCTGCGGGAGTAGCTTCGGCCGCAACACGAGGAGATGACCGGGGTTCCGCGGGGACTTGAGCCCCAGGCGCTTGGCTGTTAGACTTCCGAGATGTCAGAGGTCCCTTCTGCTGAGACAAGCGCCTCGCTGATTGCCTGAAGCAGCGGGTTTCATGGCTGCAGAAAGCGAATGAGCACGCCCTGCCTTCTTCCCAGACCTTTTTCGCCGGGTCATTGAGCCTCAGTAGGAACACAGGATGCGCAAAGTCGGGAAGCAAAGGAAAAATGATGGCGAGAGGACTCAATCAGTTGAGAAAACGTGAAAAGGTCGAAGCGCGCCTCTGGTACTAGCGCGGGTTAGGCATGAGCTTATTCTGGTACGAGCACGTGAAGGTTAAGGACATCACGGGCAAGCGCTGGTTTAGTAGGCAGCAGAATAGCACATCACTTTGCTACATCGAGGTATCAAAAAAACATTTCCGTTACAACTATGGTACTCCAGCAAAAATTCTGGTCCAGTCACTGGCCGGAACCAGAAACGCCCCTCATCCCCGTGCTGAATGGGAACGGCCAAAAAAGCTGGCAAAATATGGCTGCCCGCGAACCAATGACCCACGGGCCACCGTTCATTGCTGGCAAAAATCCAGCATTTTTTGCACCCAAAAATAGCAACATCATTGCTTTTATTAAATTTATCATAAATCTGACCTTCCTGTGATTCGGCAGCGCCAACACCGGCGGTGCCAAGATGGCGTCCTTGAGCTTATGAAAAGCCTTCTTGCACGGTTCGTCGAATCCTTCCAACTGGACCGGTTGTCCCTTCTTCAACAGTTGATTGAGCGGATGCGCGATTTTCGCATAAAGCGGAACGAATCTGCGGTAGACATTACAAAGTCCCAAGAAGCTCCTGAGCTGGGTCTGCGTTTGAGGGTACCTCACTTGTTCCAATGCGACGGTTCGCGCAGCGTCCACTTCCAATGTACCTGGCCGAACTACATGGCCCAGGTACTTGATCTTTTCGACGAAAAATTCACACTTGCGAAGTTTGAGCTTCACACCTGCTTTCTCCAATACAGAAAGTATTTCATCCACGTGCACGATGTGCTCCTCCCACGACTTGCTAAAAATTATTATGTCGTCCAGATACACCAAACAGCACTTCCAACGGAACGGAGAGAGCAGGATATCCATTGCTCTCTGAAACGTCGCTGGCGCGTTAGTTAGCCCGAAGGGCATTCTTGAGAAGCGATACAGTCCTGAGTGACACGAAAATGCAGTCTTGTCGCGGTCGCGCTCAGGGATAGGCATCTGCCAATATCCCGAGATCGCGTCCAACGCGGAGAAAACCTTGGTGTCACCAAGCGAGTCCAGGCACTCATCCATGCGCGGTAAGGGGTACGTGTCCTTCACCGTCACTGCGTTCAACCTGCGGTAGTCTACGAAAAAACGCATTGACCCGTCCGGCTTGGGCACCAGCAACACGGGCGACGCCCATTCTGACTGCGCTGGTTCTATCACTCCTGCCTCCAACATCTTCTGCACCTCTGCATCTTCTACTTCGCGGGCTTTAGGCCCGGCCCGATACGGGGCTTGTGCGATGGGACGAGTCTCGGGGATCAACTCGATCCGATGGACTGTGGTATTAATTTCGCCAAGCGTCCCATCCCACATCCTTGAATACTTCTTCAACATCCGACGGAACCGCTCGCGCAGCCGGTCCGGCACGTGGCTCAGGTCGAGTTCCTCCACGTGCGGCGGGGGAGGCTCAATCCGCCGGTCCGGCGTCGTAGTTGCCGTTGCGGAGAGCCTTTCCTCCCGTTCTCCTTGCTGGTCCTCGCGATCTTGATCCGACGGTTCGCATCTTGCCTCGCCCGTAGGCGTCTTGGTGGAATTAGGAAAATTTTCCTTCTTCCTTTCTTGAATTCCGAGAACTTCACCAATGGTGGTTTTGCTCTCGAGCGCGGCTCTCGGGTGCGGTAATAATTCTGCCACCACTTGGCCTTTTTGCACCCTGACAGGGTACGTCCTAAAATTCGGAACGAGTAAACGAAATGGACGGTCAGGCTCAACCTGAACAACACCGTTTGTACACGTCAGCTCGTGCCTTTCGTACAACGACGAGTACGGCTGAAACACAACTAAGCCCGCCCTCTTCGAGGTGCATTCCACGACGCGTTGCGTCCCTGGCTCGATAGTCGTGGCTCTTGCCACTTTTACCTTAGGGGAAATTCGCTCCCCCTTTCCATCATTCTCGTCCTCTCCCGCGACGAGATTCTTCTTCCCTTTTCTCGTCGAGAACCGCCTAACTATCGGAACCTCCGAAAAATACGCCAACTCAACCGTTTTCTTCCTTGGATAAATTGCTTCCACAAACCGGTCACAGTAGTCCGCGCCTAGAATTAGCGGGACTGCTAGTTTTTCGCATACAATAAACGCGGCTGCGGCCACAAATTTTCCAAGCCTCACAGGCATTCTAATTGTGCCGAGAGTCCGGAGTGGCCTATTGTTCGCGTCGCCGATATCTTGGGTCGGTCCGTAGGACACTAGAGATTCCATTCCAGCTGGGAGTTCCGATTTTCGCACAAGGTTTGGTCCCGCGCCGGTGTCTAAAGCAGACAACACCCGGCTCATCAATCCAATTGTGGGTCTGATGTCCGCGTAAACTTTGTAGTTTTTTCGCGCAAGAACCAAAATCTTCTGGGGACACTCCCTTCGCTTAACCCTGTACCAGGGTCTTCGAACTTCTTCCAGCGGATGATCTCGGGCTCGGCTCAAAATTTTCTTGACTTGAGCTGGCCCTTTGGGCTTATCCACCAATCCAACAACCTCCTCCTCGATGCATGATTTTTCCTTTAGAGACGGGGAACGGGGCTGAGCCCCGAGCACAGTACGTCGTCCCTGTGCCTCTCGCGACTCATGCGAGATTCCCCTCTCTAGTTTTCCTGCCGCTGCGGGATCCTTCTCACATCCGACGGCGCGGGCCCCGCGGTGGGCCCTCTGAAGGGTTGGTTCGACCTCGGCGTTGAAGCACTCGGCGTGCTCGCCGTCTGCGAATCGAACCAATTCTTGACCTTCAGGTAACTCGTCGATGGTATCCCTAACCTCTCCATCGGAGAGAACGCCTCATAATTTTCCAAAACTCGGTGCATTTCCCGGAGGGAAAGAATGCACGTTGGCGCGGCGTGCCCCTTTTCATAGCAATGATAGCACACCAGACCGTGCGTCTTGACGGGATACGGCGTCCTAGGTCCTCCACGGGCCGGCGGCCTTCCTTGACGTTGCGGCCTTCCCATCCAGCCTGGCCTTCGAAACGTCGTACCCTTGTCTTCCATCGGAATGCGCGGCGCCGGCGTGTGGCCGCGCCCCCGAAACATCATCACGGGATCCGTGGGCTCTGAAAACGACTCCGTCGTGTATGCAGGCGTCGGTAAAGTTGACGACCCGCTGTCCCCGTAGTCCTCGTGTCCGTAGCCCTCCGATGGCTCAATGAACTCGCCTTCGGCTACTAACGCTCCTTCATAGTGATTTTCGCTACTTCCATGCGCACCGCGCTCATCTGACGCTGAAATGGACTCGGCTAAATGGACGGCGGCGTGACTTTTGCGACCGGGATAAGAAGCCCTCGGCTTCTTACCCGCCCTAATTGTCGACGGCGTCTGAATCGTGACCTTCTTGGTCTTCTTGTCCTTAGCGCGGCTCGCCGAGCCATGCGCCTTCGCGTAATTAACTACTCTCAAAAACGAAACGTCCCGATTGTCTTGTCGGTATTGAGATACCATCGGCTTGATACTCGAATCGAGTCCTTCAATAAACATCGTCATTTGTTCTTCCATCGAATATACGTTTCCACATCGATTTCTTGCGTCCGTCAGACGGATATAAACTTCCATCTCGTCTTCAGACGGTCTTTGCTGAACTTCTCGCAATGCGAGCACAGCTTGACGGATCGCCTCGTCGGTTGCGAAACTCCTCAACAACCACTGTACGGCCTCCGGCCAAACGGATATCTTTCTGTGATGGGCCCCGGCCGTCTGAGACACCGAAGTGTACTGTCTCAAGGCGATGCCGCTTAAAAATTGAGGCAACAGGCGGATCGCTTGCCCCTCGTTCATTTCTTGAGTATCGAACTCCTGAACTAATTTTGCCAAAAAATCCAACACAAGGACCCCGTCCTCACCTGTGAACGTGTTGTCCTTCTTCACCTTAGGCGGAATATCTCTCCTGATTTTTCGCACGGCGGTCCGCCGGGAACTTGACAAATATGTCTGCGGGTTCCGCAAGCGGTACGTTCGGTACGAAAGTAACTTCTTGAAGAGGTAGTTGGTCGGATTCAGCTCCTCCAACTCCTCCCATCGCGGCCCGCGCCGCGTTGCGACATCTTCGGGCTCCGCGTCCTTGTCTCTCCGCGAGGCGGACGAAGTGACTCCGCCTTGTCTGGAGGAAATTTTCTTGCTTGACGAAATTCCGTTTCCGTCTTCTGAGCGGCGTTCGGAATCGCCCGAATGGTTCGACGAACCGTCGTCACCATCTTCGGAAAGGCCATTCGACTCGGCCGTTGAGTCCTGGCCCTCCGGCTCGTCACTACAGTGACTCTTGCTCCGGCGTCGCAGATTCTTCTTCGAAGTCTTCGACTTGGAACTCCGCTGTACAGCGGCCTTGTCCTTCTTCGATCGACGGTCGCCTTCTCGACCCGTGGGGAGCGGCTCTTGCACGGCGACCTGTTCAAGGTCCTTGAGACTATGAGCGGTGTGGTCGAACCGGTCGTCGATACTGCTTCTAAATTTACCTAAGGACTCCAAAGCTTGATTCGCGTCGCGCCTTGCGTCCTTGACCGAAATTTTTAACGAAGCTAGGACCTCCGGCTCCTGACCGTCGGTCGCCTCACCTCGCTCCTTCTCGATGAGATCCACTCGAGCCGATAGCTCTCCTAAAACGGCGTGGAACTCGGAGGCTTGCAACTCCAGTTGCTTCCGGACGAGGGCTAATTCAGCCTCGAGATTTTTCGTCATCTCTTGGCGAATTTCCTCGCCCATCTTCTCGAACCTGTAGGATAGATTATCCTTGTCGGCGTCAATCCCCGTCGGGGATTCTTGACCTTCGGGATCCGTGGCCGTATTGGCCTGGCTTCGGGTGCGAGGAACTCGCGGGATCCTCGACGCCCTTGCCGATCCGACTCTGCTCGCCCCGGGACCGACGTCCCCGGGTGCGCTGGTCGACATGGTTCGTTTCAAAAAAAAAGAATCTAACTTAACACAAAGAAAAAAATAGAAAACGCTACAGCACCTGAATAAACTTACGTCGCAGAGAAAACTCCTGTAGTTCGTTTCAGAGTACGCAGTTTCTAGGTCGGGTCTCCTGTACGCAATTCTAGGCCGGGAGACAACTTTTGTAGTGCAATGCGCCTGTTAGGCAGAGACCAAGGTTCGACGGTCCAACACAAACAACAGCAACAAAAACAACAACTGCCAACGGCACAGCGCTACGGAGTGTTCGAAGCTCCCTGTCCTCTTTAAGCGGGTTTGCGGCCCGCAGTAGCTCGGATCCCTGATAGGGAGGGGGCAAAGAGAAGGGCCCAGCCCGGGATCGGTAAATGGTGGTAGAGACTTGTAAAGGCAACTGCTCGACGAGTTGGGAGGGGTGTTTAGGTAAACCTGGTCCGATGGGTCGTAAATCCAATGCTCGAAGAGCGCCTTGTACACCTTATACCCTTGATAAGGTCTTCGACGGGGACGTCGCAACGTAGCCCGTCGGGAAAGAAGAAAACGTAGCAGCGCTACACCGTCGTACTGCCCGATGGCAAAGTACCAACAACGGATCGGTCGCAACCAGATTCCGATGGAACCAACACTGAGAAAAGCACCACTGGTGCACCAACACAGAAGCCCGATGGCAAATGACGTCACGTTACGGATCGCAATCCTACAAGGTGGGACCAACTCAAGATTAAGGGTAATTAGGATAGGGAAATAAAAGGAAAAGGAATGGGACCCCCGAGCGCAAAGGACAAAAGTAATCTGTAGTTAAAGGGAATGTCTTGTTAAAGACGGACTTCAACCAAGGCGATATCAGACTATGGCAACTCGGGTTGGATTAGGAAATAAAGGAAAAAGGAATGGGATCCCCGAGCGCTGAAGGATGCCGTAGGCTTAGGTAAAAGGGAGCGTCTTGGTAGAGACGGACTTCGACCAAGGCGACATTCAACTCCGGCAACTCGGGTTACCTTTACTGACTTGGTCGTCAGAGGGCTAAGGTATATATCGCCCCGTCGGAGCCACTACAGTAGCTCTCGGCGCTAGATCCTAGATCTAATCTAATGTTAAATAACTAATATGCAACTAATTAAAATTAATGATTAAAATAATAAAGTGAAATGATTTCCACTTTTGCTTGTCATACCCCATCGTTTTCGTTTCTTTTCACCCCCCTTCTCAGGTGCGTATTGCACTACACCCCATGCAAATAGCCAAATCAAGTACATGAAGAAAGCCCATGCAAGGCCATGTACATGGCCAATGCAAGCCTATGCAGATGGCCAACGCAAACCCGTGCAAAAATCCCTTCCAAGCCCATGCACATTCCCAATGCGATCCCAAGCAAAATACCATGCAAGCCCATACAGGTGTCCAATGCAAGCCCATGGAAAATCCCATGCAAGCCCATGCAGATTCCTAATGCAATCCCATGCACATGGCCAATGCAAGCCCATGAAGGCCCATGCAAATTACCAATGCAAGCCCATGAACCAGGCCATGCACGTCCACGCAATCATGGCGCATTTCTCCGCATAGGAAACACTTAGGAAATTCTGCTCGTGCAAGTATGGGCAAATCGCCATGCATGCATTGGTTTAGCATGGGCTTCGCATGGGAAAGTTCAGACTATCAGAAAACAGACGTACCTTGAAGATAACGCGACCTTCAGTCGGTACTGCTTGCGCGTGCTTACTTCGAATGATCGCGTTATCGCTTTGTTTCCCTGCTTTAGGTACTGACAACTCGCGCCACGCGAAGGCGGATAACGATTGCTAATCTACCCTTACGGGTGAGGTTTAATCGTTCGAGTAATCAGGCACTGTAAGCTTTTCTCGACCGGCTTCCATTCAGAGTCATTAGGTATAAAGTGTAATCTTGTTTCTTCAACACTATTCACAGTGTTGAGGACAGAGTGTCTACTGTACAATGGTGTAATGTGAGATGGTCTAACAGCATGTTGTCTCATTTAAACGGCTATGGCTCCTGAGCCAATTTTCTCATCGCACAATCAAGTTTCTAACTGAGAAATACAGGTTGGGACGTTTCGGAAAGTGCAAAAAGAAGGATGCGAGACCTCTGTCGTCCCCTTTTGGATAATCTCGACGCTCTGACTTGTATGGAGGCCGGTAGTGCAGAAACGTTGAAGCTAGAGCTCCTTCCTTCCATGACAAGCAACAATACTAAACTCACGAGGTACTTCTATAGATAACTACAGCCGCGAAAGGAGGCAAAGGAAGGAAACGAGGGCATGCGTTAATAGAAGAAGAGCGTCAGGGCCCACAGAGTGACAGCATTGGAGAGCTTTGTTGCAATTGCAAGCACATTAAGTTGTGCGGCAGAATGATTCCAAAACTGTATAGTTGTGACAAATCCTGATCCCGACATCGTAGGCGAGTGGGTAGAAGGACAAGTGGTTGCAGTTGATAGGGTCCTACTCTACAAACACGGTGGGGGAGCACAAATGCCCGGAGACTGCTTGTCTCCTAAATGGAAGTCTTTGTTGGTCTGTCAGGTTACTACCTTCCTTTTTTCCCTCTCCTAACCTAGGGTCAACTATCAACTATATATAGAGTCTCTGGACTCTCTCCCTCCGCGCTCAGGTCAGCCTGCGGGCATCGTGCTTCTACCGTCAAGCACGGTTATGCTCACTTCGAGCTTTTAGCATTTAATTACCCTTCCTGGTAATAAATATAGAACTGCGCTTGTATTCCTCCTGAATGCAAGCGCCTTCTCCAATACACATTATCAATCATCGATCCATACATGCATTCCTTCCGAATGCAAGTACCCCGATGAGTACAGTCAGATTCTAGTGCAACTTACACGTCTGATCACGAGCTGTTCTTTACTGTGTGCGTCTCACGCCTCTTGACATCCCGTGGCTGTAATGAATATGTACAGCTCGAAAGGTGTTCATTCACAATAGTACGGTATGCTTCACCGAACCAAAAAAAATCAGGCTTCCGCTTTGTTTGTATTCCCCTCCACCAGTCAAGCTTTCGGCAATCACCTTAGCAAGCATTGCAGATTGTTGTTCTTTACCAGGCTTGAAAACTACGGAATCATGCCACGGCCACTTGTCTCATGCTGTGCAGAGTTGTCTCGGAGCGGTTCCTATAATTAAACATTGGCATTAACAAGACAATACTGGAGCACGTACGGTAGAGACAGCAAATTCGTTTCCATGTGTCGCTATCTCCACATTGCATTGAAACTGTTTCTGTGAAAGTGGGGCTGCAGTCCGCAACCCAATCTTTACGTCAGCACGTCACCCCCAATCTCTGTCCCGCAAGCGCGGTATCTTCATTGGCGCGCGTGAGCATGCGTAATGGATTGTCTGGGTGTACGGACGCGCGCGCGGTAGGCAAGGAAAAGGGCACGACCTCAGAAAGTTGCTGAGATCGATTCCCCCAAGCTGGAGCTCAGCTCAGGATTTTATGTTCAACTCGGGCCCCGACCGGACCCTGACTTGGACCGAACCCTAGCCCTATGTTGGCGGGCCGGTCGTGGGTTGCTCTCCTCGCTAGCGCTAGGTAGACAAACTGATTGCAGGGTAACCCTTACTAATTTTTCCAAGAACTCGGGTGTCGCAACAATCCGGGGCAGCTATGACGGCACGGCCGGCTTTGCACAAGTCTGCCACAGCCCGGCTGCGAGCCATATCATTCTGGTAAGAAGACTGTGATGCCAAGAGCCGATGACCCCCTACTCCCGAGAGTGGGGGCCGGCGGTGACTTTATTTTAGTGCGTGGACAGTGTGCCTTATTGGCCTTATTAGTTTGTTTTATTGCTGTGCTCTGTCCTAAGTTTCTCTGGATGGAACCACAAAGACCGTCCGATGCACCCCTCGTCGTCATTCGACTGACCCCACGCGCAGCGAGAGGTGCAGAGGCAGGGCGAGCTACACTGCTGCCCTGGCGCTTGCCATGAAGCGCATGTCTACGATCGGGTGAAGACCTGATGGTTTAGGGAGAAAGTTGCTCCTTATACGGCGCCTCTCACCTGCGTAGCCCGGTCTCTTGTTTGAGAAATGGCTTGCATGGGACGGCACGGGTGCGGTTAGGCTGTGGGGTGGAAAGTCGGTGTGCGGGAATGAGGAATTATTGGCTCTGCGCCCAGCCATTTCTCCCAAAGGGCTGTCGTTGTGGTTGGCATGTGTGCAAACTGCCTCACTCTCGTTTTAGATCCCGTGTTATCAGGATAGCCTTCAAGGAGAATGAATATCTGAAGGGGTCAAGGGGTTGCGCACAACCGAAATCATCGTCCGAGATCGCTCGCTGCTACGAGCGATAACAATGGTCGTATTACTATTTACTTTACTTTTCCGTGGGATTTCTCTGCACCTCATGTGATATCACATGACTCAAATCCTAACAGATCGCCTCCTCACTTCTCTGTGCCGTACCTTCGCAAGTCCTCTAGCCTCCAACCTCGCATCAACAGCTCGGCAAATACCATCAAAGATCTCTGACGACGAGTTTCCTTTATCATCACATTGCCCCAACTGTTGTCGGCATCACCTCCGGTGTTGGCGCCGGGGGTGTTGGCGCCGGGCTCCTTCTCACTCGGCGGCCGCACTTCCAGCCCGGTCGGATGGCCGAGTTGCGAATTTTAGATATCCTGCAGCGGCGAGGGATACATCCCGGCATGCGCATGCACTCCCGCCGCGCGTTACCGCGCGCCCCCATCCCGAGTCGGCATGTGTTGGAGCACCTCACCTTCCTACCCATTCGCACAGTACTATCAACCTTGTCGGGGCTGTTGATCGTCGCGGCATGGGCCACGACAAGAAGCACCAGAAGGACAATGAAGATGAGCTTGGACATTGCGGTTTTGATGGCAAGAAAGAAGATGGGAAGAAGCGATACGGGCGTGGCTAGAAGAGGGAGGGGGGCTGTGCGGAAGGAGCATTTAAGTAACCATTTTTTCACTCGAGAGCGTTCTAGAGAATGTGGTTACTTTTCTTGCCCTAGACTCGCACAGCAAAAGTAGTGCGTAGACGGACCTCCGAATGGCAGGAATTATCCAGGTACTTGAAACATTGTCGCTGTATGCAGGCGAGAATACTGTACAGAGAAGCACCTGTGTCAAGTGTCGAGTGGTGCAACTACTTAGACGCGGTCAGTTGCCCAGAAAACTCGGCGGCGACAGCTTCCTGGTCGCAAGTGCCCTGACCGAGCATGGAGTCTGCCCACGGCAAGATTATGCGTCTGCTCTCGCGAAATTTCCTTCACTAGCTTCAACCGGTGTTACGGATGTTCGGCTAACAGGTGTTCTGTGCCATTTTGCGAACATGGCGTAAGCCACTGTGTGCGCTGCTGTAAACATCACGGATACGAGAGCTCGCACAATCAGTTCTGCTGTTACGTATAATTGCAGGGAGATGAAGTAGCTTCAGGGACTTCGAAGGATTCACGGGTCATTTCGGGCATTGCAATATGCCCGTAAGGGTAGTAGAAACATTTATAGCTGTGGAATAAAAACGGAGCTTGGAAGATGTTTCTGCTTGTAGCGCGAGTGGAAAATTCTCGTCCAAGGACGCTTGTGGTGCTTATGAAAAATATGAGGATTGCACGTCATCAATCTTCACATTTAAGAAATTCCCCCATACCGCAATCTACAAATCTGTTTATTTAGTGGTGAAGATATCGCTCAAGTGGTTGCGGGAGCCATTCCCGATGAGGATCAGATGGCATTCACGTGAGATTCAACTGTGACATGATAGCATGATGTTTGCCCGAATGGTTATTTGCCCTGGACATTATCCATATGAAAGCAGAACATTTGTGGAGATACAGCTCTCCTGTGAATAGTGTGCTGCCCATACAATTTCGAGACCTCTAAATGGAGAAACACACTTCAATTCCTTACACGTTATATAGTCAATGTCATTGCTCTCTTCCATCCGGAATTCATTTTACTTTACCCTTGCAGAATGAGGCTCTGCTTACCTTTTCCTATTTCTTGTTTTGTGGAACAGGGCTCTTCGTTTCCCTTTTAAAGACAAGACGATGAACCTTTCGATCGTAACTGTGAATGAAATAAATGCAGTGCTGTATGGCTTTTTAGTTTTGTTCTCTTTCTTTTTCGTATACTGTACTCACTGTCCGAATATTTGTGGAGGAGAAATAACAATGATCTAGCTAGAGGCTGGTTCATTTTCCAACTTCTTTATTTAGGCAGTTTTAATGAAAAGCAAAACAAATAACAATTCTCCGTGTTCCAAGAAGGTTGAAATGGGCATGTTCCCCCCCGCCCCCGCCCCCCCTCCCACGGTTGATGTGGATGAGACTCTTAATCAGAACAAGCAGCTTCCCAAATTGGAACTGGAAGTGTACTTCAGAGACATTCAAGTCTGGAAGCTGATCGCTTCCGTTATAAATCCGTGTAGAAATTGTTACGAGCTTCATATCTTGAACAAAGTTTGGAGTACAGAGACGGCACTTGCTCCAAGGCAGGTACGTGTACTTGATTTCCTAGCAGGTCCAAGCCAAGCCAGAGCGATTTACGTGGTTCCTTTGTTCAGCGCCGAATGCATCTTCTTTTGCTTTTTAACCTTTAAATATCTTCATGCCCTGCTTCGCAATGTGGGTTACTTTCACATGGCGTACAGTACACTCCCAAACAAAGGCGAGAAAGATATTCAGGTTGCTCCATGATACCATTTGACAACAATTGAAACATCTTTAATTTTGTCTGTGACAGACGTAGATTTCTTCAATTGAACTGTACCGTAGTCTGCTTTACAATACAAGGACAGCTTACATTGGTTTCTATCTTGGGGAATGTAAATGGTTTTCTGCAATCGAGTGCTTTCTATTGATGCAACAGAAGATTGTGGACTTGCATTTGTCTTACGCACAGGAATCAAAAATTGAAGATGAGGAGGCCGCAGTATACATTTCTGACCTCCAAAAAAGTGACAAACGACCGACTTTCAATCAAGGCGAGAGATTTAACAGTTATCGTTGCCCGCAGGTTTTTGATATTATTGAAGGCTGGAGAAGGAAAATTATAAGAACGAGGAAAGAAGAGGCATAGTTAAAATTTTTCGCATTATACCGTACAGAGTGCGAAAGGCAAAGCAATTATTGGTGAAGGAAAACAATTTACTCGTCTCCATTATTGGAGAAACGCATGCAACAGCAACCGCTGCACGGCTTAATGCGTATAAGTGGAGGGAGTAAGGTTGATATGCGCCAATGCAGGCCACGTACAGTCGTGGTCGTATTGCGTTGCCAACTGATGCTGTAAATGATTTTCTGTGCACTTATCTTCCTTTCGCGAGCTGGGGTGACAGTTGGATGGACGCCTATAGTTGGCTCCGTATTTCCGTGTGGCTGACGGTGAGGGTTGGCGTGTACAATAAATTATGTGCTGTCTGCATAAAGCTGGCCAGCCAAATGAATTATTAGCACACTAGCTGAACGCGCAACCAGGAATGCGCTGCTGTCCAAAACGACTGTAAACCGTGTCACACAGTGTCATCCGTAGTGATGATCATGTTGAGCTGCAAACAAAGCACATAGACTTGCGTGCACTGCCGTGCGAACTGTGCGGTGCTAACTATAAGCTTTCAAGAGCTTGTCCGACCTTGCCCTTACTCTGCGAGATGCTCTACGTTACAGTGTAGTACAGTACATGCAAATGGGGAGATGTTTGAACAAGAGTGGGAATTCAAAAGATGCTGGGGTTTAATTGGGAAGACACGCCCAGATCGGGGTGGATGGAGCAGTAATACAGTGCTCCATGGTTTGGTTTGTGGCACACGGCGATGTTCGCGTGTGCCGAAAATGAAAATAGAAACGTGGACGACAGCGACGTAGAGAGCAATGACGGAATGCATGAGAAACGAATTGCAATGGGAGGCGTCTGTCAAACGTAGAACCGAAGAGCAGTACCCTTGGGTACAGTATCAGGACCACGAAGAGAGGTTTGGTACAATACATGACAGTAACAGTGATGGCCATGGGTGGGTGTCTTCTATGTGTGACCAAACGTGGCAGGCAGTGTGAACTGTGGTGTTTGTTGTAAGTTGACATGTCAACTTTACTGTACTGCACCCGCACGGACAATTATCAGGGCCTGCAAGAGCGCATAAAGAAAGAAAGGAGTGGGAATGGGGTTGTCACGCAAGACATGTAGGGGTTGTCGCCAAACCTGTTAATGTCACCGCTGTCACGGCGCGTATGTCCCCGTCAGCCGGTAGACAAGCACATGTGAAGCAGAAACCCCCTCATCGCATATTTTTTCTGTATGACGAGGGTAAGTCGGAGACCTACCGCTGCGGTGTGTAAAGATGCACACCACGGTATACCCTGGGGTGCGGCGGAGTGTGTAGCGATGTCTGCTGCTGCGGATACGCGGCGCAGTGCGGGCCAAAGTGTAGGTTTTACATCCACGGGCTTCGGCACGAGGACAGCACCGACAGACAGCACCTGCGCTGTGAGGACAGCAGCGGGGCAGACAGTTGAGGAGTGCTGTCTGGCAACGCCGCTCACGTCATGGAGTGCGCGCTTACCGTCGCCCGTCCATCGCCTCTGACCGGACCCTGCACGCACCAATCATCGCTCAACTTTTGTTGCACGGCGCCTTCTTTAGTGGTTCGGAAATTGTTATGATAGATTGGAAAGTATGACTTACTTTTTTGGGAAACTTGCGGTTGTTGAAAGCGGCTCTAGATGATGGCTCACTCGGGGTTGAAGGTGGCGGCGCCTGTGTTTAGCAGGTGGTTGTGCCACCCCCTTCGTGCAGGTGACGTCACCTGTCAACAGTTGACGCCGGTGTCTGACTTTGACTTTGTGACGCATCAAAATTTCCTCAGAATACACTTTCCATCCCTCCGCTTTTAGCCGCGCCCGATTGCGCCCGTGGTACTACAACCCCGCTTCAGGCTTGCCTTCGCACTGCTACGCTCGTCAGTGCTACGCTCGTCAGTGCTCCGAGCCTCACACCGAGTCGCCAGTGACGACCCACGTTCTCCTCACCGAGCCGACTGATGTCAGTCAACACACGCGCCCTATCGTTCTCTCTCGTCAATCACTCCCTCCCTCGTCTCCCTCGTTCTGAGCTCTTCGCCGAACACAGACACGCCCCCGAAACCGCCCTTGTGCACTTCTCGTCACGAAAACCAGCATCCCGCCCGAGCCCAGCCCTTCGTCTGTATCGCCGATCCACCTACGTATCACCCCGCGTGCTTCACTCAACAGCGTGCCGCCCCACTCCTGGCACCCTTGCAATGCCGCCCTTGCAATGCCGCCCACCTGTTTCTTCGTGCCACGACACCTCCGTCAACCCCCCATCTACGATTGCAGTTCTCGCCCTCGCATAACACATCCGCACCCAGGTTTTGCACGATGCCGCACTACCTCGGCGGAGAAATCAAGTTTCTCGTCCTCGAATTCTTGTGCTCCACGTTAACAGAACCCCAATTTGGCATCTCCTTGTTTTCACCTCCGTAGATTGATTCCCGCTGCGATCTTCCCAGCGCACCCGCAATCATTCACACCGAACCGTGCAGGGTTACAGCTTAACGGCCTCACCTGCTTCTTACGTGCTGCGCAGATGCCCACCTTCCGTCACCGGCGACGTCATCTGACGCCCCAGCATACCAGAGGTTGACACCCATCTGATTTCCCTGCTCCTCCTTGACATGTCATGTCCTGTCGTGGCGCAGCCCCCAGCTGCTCTTCTTGGGTTGCTCATCAGTATATAAACATCCGCGACATCCACCCTGGACTACCCTTTCCCTGTAACCCACTTCTCATCTCACTCGCAACCACCTCAACTTGCATCACACCAGCCTCAAAAAATGACTTGCTCGCTGTTTCTTTTCGCTCTGCTCGCCCTCATCGTTCTTGCCTCTGCCGTCCCGGACTGACATCAACACCGTCGAGCGCATGGGGCGCTGCCCAAACAGGTGCCGTCTCGGCCCCGGTGCCCGCTTCAACGCCCGCCGCGAGTGTATAGTGATTCCAGGATGCCGACCCCGTCGCTGCCGCAGGCGCAGCATGACTGGCATGCGCAGGATGAAGAAGGGATGGTCATGCTCCCGCAGGCGCAGGCTGGTCGTCATTCCCACTACGCCGGAGCCTTCCATGGAGCCGATGGGGGAGACTACAGAATAGGAACTATGAGGTATTAGGGACTGAAATGCTCTGGTAGAGTAATCTACGACCGTAGGTGCTGTTGTTCGGAGCGAAAGTGATCTCTGATAGTTGCATTATTTGGAAGTCCATGGCAGTAAATCTTTTGTAATTGGAACCTATTGTTCGCAGCACAACGAAGTCCCTTCAAGATTATTATACATACATAGTTTGCGCCGGCGTTGTCCGGCAAAATCGAATGTCCGTTTTTCGAATGTCCGTTTTGCAATAGGTCCAAAAGATCTTTAATAGATCGTCTTCTGCTGGGCCGTGGCAAGATTTCTCCATGAACATTTCGAAATGCAACCCCTGTCGGAATTGTGTTTGTTAGTTACGAGACAACTTAATTCTCCAGCCCGATCGTACAACTAAAGATGGTTTTATATTACTGTGGCTCGAGTTTTGTGGAAGAGAGATGCAACCGACGAGAAAGAGTCGAAGGAATATGAAGAGGGATATCTGGATCTTTACGTCCAACAGCCTCAAGCAGATCCCCTTGGTCCGAGGAGCAGCCTATGGATAATTGTGCCAACGTTTCGAGCGTACAGCAGGGACGGGGGCTTCCTCATTGCAACAGATGCGCAATATCCATTAAGGATAGCAGATGTGAAAAGTGACGGAATACGGAAAGATTTTCATAGAATGAGCGGTTTCCTTGTAAGAATGGAGTGCGCGCCTAGCGGGTAACACCGTGGAGAAAAATGAAAGGATAAGTTACAGTCACTATGCACATGCGTTTTACGATAAGAGGAAAGATTTGGGGCGCGCAAGGCTAAGATGACTTGCGATTGAACCTTGAATTGAGACATTCGCAGGCTTTTCCAACGCTTGGGACGTGCATTAACGTAGAGAAGCACCAGCAAAGACCTCTTCATGCGAATAGAAAGGAGAGCATTTGTTGTGATGGAAGACTGGAACATTAAATGAGTGAAGTGAGATACATGAAAGGGGCGGGCATGCGCTACAAGACCGTTCCTCTGCGCGGAAATATGCGCTCACGCCTGCGTCGAATTCGCATGCAGTCTCGAAAAATTTAAAAGGTTCTACAAAAAAACATAAAGTATTGACTTGGTTGATGCCACCCTTACTTAATGTGCGATGTTGGCGGCGAAAAAAAGGGGGGGAGGAAGGCCGCGCGCGTACGGGAGCGAGATGTACGGAAAGGGAAAAGCAGAAAAGAGAAAAGTTTATTGCAAGGGGGGGTCGGTCGGGGTGTTGTTGTGTTCTGCCCCCATTGCGGTGTGTCGCGGCGCGCCCCTTTCTCTTATAGCGGGGCCGCCATCATCTTCTACTCCACAGGACCGCTGCTCTTCAACGGGAGATTGTCCACGTGTACACCTGGCGTACACGTAGACCAGTAAAATCACCTTTTTGAAGGCTTTGGTCCTGGGACCACTCCTGGGTACTGTACCCTGTACAGTACCCCAAATCTCCCCCACACGACCCCCTCCCTAGCCCCACACCCTGGCAGGGGCAACATATATACTGACCGATGGCCGGTCCTTTGCCCCTGGTGCTCCGCTTGAGTCAGGAAACCTGGGCTCGACCTTGACGATCCAATTGACACAATTTAGTGTCACCATCGACACCAATCCCCCAATCGCTCCACGTTGCCACGTGTGTACCTGCATCCTCACTGTAAGTACTTTTCTCTAACCTTAATCCATTGTTCACACAACTTGGGTGCACATACTAACTGCATTTTTTCATCACCACGGTGTGAAGTTGGTTCACAGCGTGACACAGATTCTGGCGCTTGCTTGCCATAGGACCTTGACTTGATTGCTTGTGCGGCGGTGCCTAGGTGGGGTTCTTGTCCCCAGGTCTGTCCCCTGCAAACTGTCTCATTTGGCATGGAAACATGAATCAAACTGTACGTCACTCTGCATTCACCCATTCCGGCTGCCGTGTCGTCCTCTACATCAATTGCAGCGTTTCCAGCGTTGTTCCAGACGAAAGAAACATCACAGGTACCTTCTACGCAGGCTTCTCCAAGGGATTGTTCTCGGCCTCCGACGGGATGCTGCCGTTCGCCTTTTCACGGGAGATGAAACGAGTCTTCTTGAGCATGCTGACCCCGGTTTGCAACGCCCAGATCGCGTACGCCGCCACAGGTATCTTCTTCGTCGCATGCAGTGGGTTTTCATTCGAGCTGTTCTTTCTAATTTCTAAATGGATAAAAGGGGCCCATACATCTTACGTAGCCTTAACCAATAATGCAATTAACTATTTTGCTACAATGTGTCTTCACTCCATGGCGTCCTGCTCACTTTTCCTTGCACGATAGGGTACGAGTCGACGAGCATGGATAGGTTTCCTCGACATTCAGCCATGACGCGACTCTAACACGTAGCGAGGGTGGCGTCTTTCTACGATTCTGCATGGCCCGTAGAACTTTGATACGAATTCAGGCCATTCGTGCCACCGAATGAAGTTCCACGGGCGACAAGAACTTTGTCTCCCACTTCGAAGAAGTGAGACGACGACGCTAGGAGCCTCTTTTCCACAGAGGCCCCTGAGCGAACCGCTCGTGGGACTGATCCAGTCAGAAGCTCCAAATGACGATGATGGTCTAAGGAAGGAACAACTAGGCTTGCACCTGTCTCTGTACTGGAATCCATCCGAGGTGGGACCCCATACATTAATTCGAAGGGCGACACACCGTTCTTCATGGCACGTCGGCGATATTCATACAGGACCTCGGTGAGTGCTTTGTCCCACTCCATACCAGGTCCAAGAACTGTCTTATGGACGGCGGCCTTCAAAGTTCCAACCATTCTCTCTGCTCTACCGTTAGAAACGGGACCGTAGGCGAGGACGGTGCGCCAAGTGATACCGTGTCCAGCCATGAAGCTAGAAACGGCCGAGGCTGTGAAGCAGGTAGCATTGTCAGAGACAATGGTTCTCGGAGGGCCGAATGAGTACATGATTTCTCTCTTGACGAAGTCGAGAACCACTTGAGCAGTACTATCAGCAGTGGATAGAGCAACTGGCCATCCTGTGAGGTGTTCGACCGCAACCAACACGAAGCGATTTCCAGACGAAGTGACAGGGAAGGGTCCAGCAAAGTCAATAGAGAAAACATCAAACAAGCTTGTGATGGGAAGGCGCAAAGTTGTCTTATACCTGGGAATCGGACGTGCCTTCTGACACCCGTCACAACTCTTCACGTAGTCTCCCACGTCCATACCAACGGTCGGCCACCAGTACCTTTCCGTGACAAATTGACGAGTGGTCTTCAAGTCCCAATGACCAATGTCGTCATTGAAACCCTTCAGTATCTTTTCGCGATCGGAAATTGGGGCAACAACACGAAGGCCACGAATGGTGCGGCGGAGCAACTTCGACTCCCAGACAAGAAAGTGCTTCGCATTATTCTTCATGCGAGACTTCCTGTAATCATCCAACCCAACCGGTATTTCGCCTTGCAGATAGGACATGATATCTTGGCAAGACTCTTCTAGATCTTCTGGAGAGTAGATCGGGGTCGTGATAGCGAGGGCAAGGTCTCCCTCTTCCTGGCAAGTTGGGTTGTCGCCGTTCTTGGGCTGAATGCGAGAAAGGTAGTCAACTGCACTATTTGCGGATCCACGACGATATTCCACGGTGAAGTCGTACTCGGCTAAGAAGTCTAGCCAACGAGCCAAACGACCGTGGATGTCTTTCTTGCGAAAGGCGTAACTAAGAGCCTGGTGATCAGTAATCAACTTGAAAGGTGTAGACGAAAGCACGTAAACACGAAATTTCTTCAAAGCAAAGATGACCGCAAGCGCCTCACGCTCACAAGCGGAGTACTTGCGCTCAGATGTATTCATAGTACGGCTTGCGTACTGGATGGGGTGTATTTTCCCATCTTCCTTCTTTTGAGCCAACACAGCCCCGACGGTGACCGATGACGCATCCGTCTCAACGACGAAGGGCTTCTCGAAGTCTGGGTAAGCCAAGACTGGCGGAGAAGTTAACTTTATGCGTAGTTCATCAAAGGCTTCTTGCATTTCTCCGGTCCATTTCAATCTGCCGTTTCCGGATGTAGCCGCATGGAGTACCGCAGCAATGTCCGCAAACTTGCAGATGAAACGACGGTAGTAGCTTGCTAACCCAAGAAAGCTCCTAAGTTCAGTCGCAGTGGTCGGGATCGGTGCATTCAGAATCACTTCGACCTTGCTCGGGTCAACGGCAATCCCGCATTTGTCGACGACATGACCGAGCAACTTGATCTTCGCCTGGGCGAAGCTACACTTTGTCGGCTTAAGCTTAAGACCAGCCTCGTCAAGCACATCAAATACATGCTGCAGGTGGCGAAGATGTTCTTCTATAGTCTTAGAGAACACCACAACGTCATCGAGGTACACACGCACAAACCGCACTCCGCGAAAGATTGTATTCATCATTCTCTGAAATGTCGAAGGCGCATTCATCAATCCAAAAACACTGGTTTGGTGGTAACCAGAATTTGGGATACCAAACAGTACCAGGGGCACCCCTTCGGATTCCAGATATTTTTATATGGTTGTAAAGCTTAGAACATTAGTAGTGATATGCAGAAGACAGAAGTGGACAAATCAAAATAATTTAGAAGTTATCGTCCAACATGTACTCTCTAAATCTGGGGGATGGGGGGTTCTGTATAGGCCAAATCAAAAAAAATATCATACAATTTTACTTGGAAATTGCAGTACAATTTATGTTATATAAAAAGTTGATACCTGTTCACAATCTGCCGACAGAATTTAATCCTAAATTCTGACTGGACGTGCTCGAAGTTGGCGATTGTGGCCCACTTCAAGCCTCCCCGACCAACTACGATGACCCGTATCGTCACGTCCACCCCCCTCGCCGCCAACTCCAAGCTAAACATCAGCATTCCCTTCCTCGCCATCACCACCAACAACCGTCACACCCCTGCCCAGCATCTATTCCACGCCATCCCATCCCTCACTACCCCCACTATGTCATGCAGTACCCGCCACCAGCCATCTTCGGAGTTGATACGGTGAATATGGTTTGCGAAGCCCGACGTGAAGAACAGTACAGCCTTTTACATGAGTACTATGTGTTCTGTACCGACGAGTGAGTAACAATCGCATCATTGAAGAGCGCCATTCTGTGCAGGTCCCAGGCGCAGAAGGCGCTACCTATATCACGCAGATTGTTCGGGACTGCCTCCTCTCCTTTGAAATAGTAAGGGTACTTCACACTCCTCGACTCAGGTAGAATTGACACACGGAACACAGCAACTAAGCGCTCGCCATCTCTCTCAACATTTTTGAGCTCGTGTCCGTGCAGCCTTCTGTAGAACTTCGAAGAATCGCCCGGAGGAAGTTGAAGAGTACCGGTCCCTACCACCTTCCCGGACACCATCAATCGCACGGTACTTCCCGGTTTCACAGCTTCCAGGAACGACGCATTAGATCCCCCAGTTGTAGCTGCGTGTACAGCCATTGAGGGCTCTTCCCCACTATCAGCAATACCGCCTTCAGGTTTTCTCATATCACGTAATAACAGGACATTGTCGTACAAGTTATTAGTATCGCTCGTGATGGAGTTTCTTGTCACGAAGGATGGTACGGAAGAAGGATCTTTACATGACCTCTTCATTGGCGCATTAGTAGCTTCTGATAGACCGCAGTGGTTTTGGACGATTAAACGAAGCCGTTCATGGGCGAAACGATATCGCTCAGCATCTCTCTCCACTACAGTGCACTTTCTGTTTGTCCGAATGCAAGAAATTGCCGTAAAAAGAGTACCACCGTAAATGTCCAGAACACGACCGTTGTCTGGACAGAACGTTGACATAAGCTCAGCTAAGAGATTGGGATTTTTCTCCTCCGTCAGAATGGGTGATCTCGTTCCAGGCTTCAGTAACTTGTTAGAAGTAACTGGTACCCTAGATATTGCCGCAAACTTCCGTTTCTCTGGGGCCTGCAAAACATGGTAGGGCTCCGTAAATCTACCTTGAACCCATCCAGTTGATGCCCTGGTGCCTTAGCGAACATGCCAAATCCACAGGCGTTCTGAGGGAAGACGTCCCCTCGATATTCTTGCAACGTCTTGGTGTCCTTCATGATGACGTAAGGGTACTGAGGTCCGCTGAAACCCGTCTCCTTAAACGCATTGTACCATCTACTGAAGTATTGTATTGATGTGAATATAAATACCCATCCACCGGGTTTCAGTATACTTCGTGATAGTTCTGCGACGGCCTTCATTTCCGTGGTGTCGACGGCATTATCATAACCGTTTCCTGCACCTGACTGGCATGATGGGGTACCGTACGGAGGGTCTGTACACAGTAGATCGAACAATGGGCATTTGTCTGTTCTCACGGATCTATAGTATTCCTGCCATTTCATTTGATATGCTTCTATGCCAAGTTCCTTCAGGAAGTCTCTCCTTTTCATCATGACAACCTCACTATCGTCCGTGTAATTGACACATGTCTTAAGTCGTTCTGAGGCCTCGCTTTGAAGAGCAGCCGACTTGGCATATGCAGCTGGCGGAGGATCGGCAGTATTCTGTTCAGCTGGATCTTTCCCGTCGGCGGATATATGTGGATCATCGGGTATAGCCGGCATTATCTCATTTCCTTCATCAGCAGTACCCCCCAGCGTAGCGTTGCCCTCTGTATGAGCAGCGGCCGTGGACGTATTGGGGCCGGAAGCTTGGGTAGCTTGTGTACTGTTTATAGCAGGTGATGGGGCAGGGGTTGTAACATACTTGGCCTTGAACTTCTCTTCCTTGAATGAGTCGATCTGGGGACAAGTTCGGCGATACATTTCTAGAATAACATCTAGTATTGCTCTGTCGTTTCCCTTGTTAGTGAGCACTGCTATATCGAATTTAATTGTGCATAGTAAATTCGCTTTCGTTGTCTCCATTTCACTTGGTCTCTAACAGTTCTTCGAATTTTCTTGCTTCCTGCAAAGCAGCCTTGGCCTTCTGAAACTGCTCTCCAACTATTTTGTATGATACAGGTTTGAAGTTGTGCAATCTGCACATGTCACGTACACGATACAATGTATTTACCTGAGCAAGCTCGCCATCTGCACCAGAAGCATTCATGAATGGGATGCAAGACTTCAGTGAACTGATGTGAATGAAGTTGCGAAATACTCGACAGTCCGTGTCGCTCGTGCTTGGGGATTTGGACGGTCTCACGACAACACTTAGCGTGCATGGTGATGCGATGAGATCGGGATGTTCAGATGTAACAATCTCTCCGATTGTGTTGACTACTCTCTGCGACAGTCGCAGCGCAGTAGTACCAGTTTATTTCAAGGTGCTCTCCTTCTGATGAGCACAACCATCGTAAGCACAGGCGATTTGCTTTGCTGTCGGTGTTCGGCCGTTTTTTTCCGCTTTCAAACGAGCGGCCTCCTCTCGCGACCACAAAGAGTATCGTAAAAAGGTCGTTTCATTGTAATAACTAGGGGCATGCTTCCTGTTTTGATGGCACGCAAGTTGCGGCAACACTTGCACGTTATGGGCACCACTCAATATGGTCACACTCCAAGAGAATCCACTCCATTGCGCAGGTAGCTCGTCGATGAGCTCGAGGATAGCAACAAGTCTGTGCGTCCCGTCGACCACGCCGTACCATTGCGTCCTTGTGCGACTTTTCTCCCTTGCCTCCGTCTCCGTCAAACCCTTCCCCTTGAAATGGTCGATCACATATCGCCGGTAGGTACCCGTCAACGGCATGAGCACTGGCATATCCGATACTGCAATGATACCTGGTTCGTGAGGTGCCTCACCCGCTTCGTGATTACCTTCGACAACGGCATGGCCTCGGAACAGTACCTTCATTCGTTCTACACCTGAACGAACTATGGCTCTAACATTTATGAGCGGTATGCAGTCCCTAGGATCAACTGTCGTGTTAGTTGAGCCCTGCATCACGTCCGCAAACAATGCTTTTGCCACCTCCATCCTGTCACGCACCTGTGAGGATGGATCATTCCGAGACGCTTGAGCTGACTTCCCTTTCCGCGTCATACCTGATAGTGGGTTCACTTTCGTACAGAACGGGGGTCTGCAGTACGACAGAAAATTTAAATTGGGAAGGAGGGTGGCGAACAGTTTGCCGACAGAAATTACTTTAACTCGAACCAGTAACAATTAACAGGATGGCTTGTTGCTACCGGTGTTTTGGTGCTTGTGAGCACATGGTCAGTTCAATGAGATAGGGAAGTCGAGACATACAGTAGCTCCGAATGTGCCATGAACAATTCCGAAAGAAGTACGAAATCCTGCACCTGCTTGTGGAAACTGCAGTATCCGACCGTGCCGGACCGAATACTTCATTTCTGCCCGGGTGTTATAGCGAACCAAACGAGAATTGCATACTGATACCACACGTTTAAGAGCAAGGCAAATCAGAGTGATGTCCATGATCTCCGCCTGTTCGATAATTAAACTCCGTCTCCACGATATCAGTATGTGCAGTACGCAACACGAACCTTCTGGACATGTCTGCACGTAGCGTACGTGTCCCTATACCCGCACTTTATCTACTCATTAATAGTCTGCATCTCCCGGATTTACTTTGCAGTTGAGGCTGCAACGGAGAGAACTGTCCGATCATGATTGTGTGCTGTCCGTCAATGGCGATCATGAATTTGTGCCGTGTGGGACAGCAGAAAACGTTTCATGATTTTGAGAACCTAAAACTAAATATCAGTAATGCATAACTGTTCTCACGAAATGTGGAATGAAAAATCTATATTTGGACATGGTGAACATTGCGTATTAAATTTAGTGCAACATATGATTTGTGTGCAATCTCCCAAATATTTGATTCAGATATGTTTCAAACAGCGCTCTCTCAGATCTGTTAAACTTCCATTACAAGCTTCTTCATGGTAGCGCAGAGACAGCAGCCAGCCATTCATAGCTCGGCGTACCTGCTCAGTGAATTCAGTATTCACGGATAGCTAAACTGGTCGTCCAGCAGGCATTATCTGTTCCACAGAACAGTATCGCTGCTGCTTGTGTGGAGCTGCACCCACCATCACCTGAATTCTCGTGCTGCAGTGCTTGTAGTTGATACACGCTCCAGTATATAAAAGGTAAAAAGGGTACCATCCTGGTCTCCGCGATAAAGTTCCTCAACCCATCTCAATCCACAACAACCCATCTGAACTGTTGGGGGCATCAACCCATCCCAGAACCATTCCAATGAATACGACTAGGCGTACGACTCGCGCAAAGCGCTCTATTGCACAAGCGAAGAGCTCGAGGCATGGTGAACCGTTACATACCCCTGAGTCCCGCACTGTGGCTCCCCCACGCACATCACCGCGTAGTACTGCTCGGGACTCGCAAAGCACCCCACTACGAAGCGGGAAGCGTCGCGTGCAGCTCGCGACGCCAACCACTCTACATACCCCTGAGTCCCGCCCTGTGAATCCCAAACAAACGCCAAGGAGCAGTCGTAAACGAGGTTGTCCGCCAACAGATCCCTCACCCACTGCTCAGAACTCGCAAAGCTCAGGATTGCGAGACGGGAAGCGTCGCGCCCTTTCTGCGACGCCAGAAACTTCACACACACCACTCTCACCGCTGCCAAACACAACGCAACTCTTTAATCTTCTCATCCGACACACTTCACCATGTCCCCCCGATTGTACCATGCGAAATCAACCCAGCCCGACCATAGCGATACGACGATCGCCCCAAAGGCGGTCATCAAGTGATTCGCTGGCTTCCGGTACAGTGCAGCGTAAATTGTGGAGCATCCGCTCATTGGTAATTGCAGCCCGAGGGATAGCTGCGGAACCCGAAGTGGCTCCAGCTACCCCAAATGCAGCAGAATCTTCACCACCCGAACTGCAAGAAGAAGATGCTCTAGCTACGCCAAATGCCGCAGAATATCGAACACTGGAACATGAAGATGAGTTGTCTAGATCTAGTAGTGACGCTGAGTACCGTCCCCCTCCGCCCTCTAACACTCGAACGAAAAATGGACCCCCATCGCAACGAAGTCCGGCCAGTCGCAGTGTTGCGAACAGCGATACATCACCTTTGAAAAAGAGAGTATACACGTACAAGAGTCGCCGTCGCGGCAAGGGTGTGGAGAGTGTGTTACTTAAACGACGCCGTGCCCACGCTGATGCGTTCCAAAACATGGAGGTGGATAAGTTAAAATGTTGTATCCATCGCCGTTGTCTTTACAAAGTTGACTCTCGATACGTCAAGGCTCAAGTGCAACATGTATCTTTGCTGAATAGGGCGGGGAGACGAGCTTATCTGGAGGGCTTGTTGGAAGATAACTCAGGGATGTTTTTCTTCGATGGAAAGGCGGTGTGTTATAAGTTTCTAGAGAAGTCCCTGCAGTTTTCTAGGGATTTACAGGGCTCTGTTAAAGGCACACCGTTTAGCAAGAGGAGGTCTTCCTTGACTTCTACTGTGAGAAACTCAGAAGCTAATCAACGGGACGCGGTCATATGCCTCCTTGAACGTCTTTCAGAAGGCACAGCCGACCATATGCCCGACCGAAACGAACAGCACTTGCCCTATTTCCAAAAAGCCCAGGTCTTCGACATCTTCCTCTCTGATTTCAGTCGCCTCCATTCGCGCGCCCCACCCACGCGAAGCTATTTTTACGAGACATGGCAAAAGCACGTGCCCAACATCAAGGTGCGGAGGGTGCATAGGTTCACAGTGTGATCCGAATGCGATCTCATCAGAGGCCTGCTCTCCAAAGCCAGTACCGATGAGTCAGCAACTCGGCTACTTCGTGAGCGAAAAACCACTCACAACGATATGGTTGCAGCGGAACGGCCCGAGTACCAGAAGAAGTGTGATAAAGCTGGACTGTATCCTGCTAAGTATTGCTCTATCATTCTGGACTGTGCCGACCAGTCCGCCTTCGGTTTGCCGCATTTCCTCTTCAATACTAAGAACACAAAGGGGCACAGTATCAAAGTCAAGCTAATTGGAGTGCTTGAACATGGTCCCGTGAAACATCTGTCCCTGTTCACTATGACAGATGAATATGAGACAGGCGCGAATCACGTACTAGAAGCTCTTCATCGGACGCTGATGGTAAAGGCTGAGAAGGGCCCACTCCCGGACACCCTGTTCGTGCAGGTGGACAATTGCACTCGCCAAAATAAGAACAGATACTTCTTCAGATACATGGAATCCCTGGTTGCATGGGGGTGTTTCAAGAAGTCTTTGTGTGGTTTCTACCAATTGGTCATACCCATTCTGACATAGACCAAGCGTTCAGTTGCACTGCTCGCCGGCTCAGGCATCATGAGGCTATAACTCTGGAAGACCTGATCACCGAACTCGGGAAGGCATATAACCCTCCCCCTCACGTTGCTGATCTTCGCCAGATTATAAACTTCTCTGGGCTGTGTGACCAAGAAAGGTGTTTGGAAAAGCCTCAACGGTTTTCCCATTTTCAATATTTCGAGTTTCACCGTGTGGAGGGGATCCCAGAGTATCATGGCAATTCTTTTAACACTGCATGTTCCGCGCGGGTTGGGTGTAACGACGATTGGGGCTCTCTCAAGGTCGGGCAGTGCACCGGAGGCTTCCTGAAATTTGCACCTGACCTTGCCAAAACACCACCGACCGAAGCCACATGTCCTAACGATCTTGATAAAATCAACACCCGTCTTGTGTCTGAGGAGACACGAGTGAATGACAGGAGAAAGTTAGCCCAGCTACGGCTTCTACGCGACCGCGTGTATGAATCAAGACTGGAGAGATTCCACTGGAATCTGCACGACGGATTTGAGATGAAGGGAAAGTATAGAACAGTTTCTGATGCGGTTGATGGCTTGCAAGACGAAATTGAACATGATGAAGTTGAAATCGAGATGGAAGAACAACCCCTGCAAGACCTCGAATACGAATGTAATGACTTCGTAGCGGTACGCGGTTCTTCTTGCTCTATAGAAACCGTCCCATTCTGGGTTGGGCATGTCATATCAATTCACAAGGACGATGAAGGCGTAACTACGGATCTCACCATCCATTGGTGGGAAGTGTACAATGGTAAATGTGCCTGAACTGGTAAGTATGCACCCTCTAGGTTACATGACAACAGGAAACCGTGGACAGAGTTTATCAGCGTCGGAACTGTTTTGTCCAGGTTTTCGGAGTTGAAGAAATCGAAAGAGATCAGCGCAGCAGCGGCGAGGCAAATTAGGCAGGCTCTTAGAGTTGCGTGATATGCTGGGTGGCCTCCGCTACTCGGTTGTCTGCTTGACGCAGTCAGATACGGTAGCGAGGGTGCAATGCCCTGGTAAACTTTAGAGTTTCCGAATTAGCCCCAACGCCTCTAAACCAGCGCGAAGCGTAGCGAGACGACGAGTAATATTTGCGGAGCGCGGTTTCGTTTGTGCCATATCTGAGTCAAAACTGTTGCCTTTCGATAGTAATTGAGTCCCTTTTGTCCGTTGCTCTCGCAAGTGTCTCTCAACTGCAAACAGATCGGTCTGGAAGTTCTGTGGAAGCTGCCATACACGAGTGCGCAAGTTGATTTCGGAGGTCTGGGATCGTGGCTGTTGGGGCTGCTGTTGTTGAGGGGCGGCACCGAAGAGGGACGGAGGATTCTGTGATTGCGCACCGAAAAATGAGGCCCCCTGCGCTGGCGCACCAAAGAGAGAAGGAGAGGACCCAGGCGCGCCGAATGACGCTGCCTTGGTCTGTGCCTGAGCACCGGAGCAGCGTTTTGGACGGTACCAGGAAAGGAGCTTTGGGCCGGCACGCCAAACCTGGGTGCAGCAGTACCAAAGGCCGGTTGCGACGCACCCTGGGTTTGACCAAAGATATTCATATCAGCTGAGCCTACAGCAGTAACTGGCAAAAGAGCATCTGACTGCTTCCAGTCTCTCTACTGCAATATATATGCCACAAATGCGCATTACCATAGATAGTTCTCCAGCGCACACCCCACCATACTGCAACGTTAGTTGTTTGAAGCCCGACATGTAGTTCGTTGATGTGAGCAAGTAGCGAAGGTTCCTTCGAGGCAGACATAACTTTTATTTCTCTTCAACCTTTCCTAGATCTACGAAATGCACATATTAAGCCGGAACAAATTACCAATATGTATTATCACGAAGCCACACTCCCTTGATGATATTGACCACCTTATCAATTGACTTGGCAGTGGCTGGATTGTCTTGAGGGGATTCTCATCAGTGCAATCAACGGTACGGCCGATGGGTTCGGACTCACCAGTGAGGGGGGAGTTGTCCACCTTCAGCTGCTGATTTTCTGTCAGACGAATATCGGCTGGGAGTTTATCTCCCAATTTGACTTGGGCTTGGAGTTGGCGACGCGGGGGGGGTGGACGTGACCATACGGGTCATCGTAGTGGGTCGGGGAGGCTTGAGGTGGGCCACAATCGCCAACTTCGAGCAAGTCCAGACAGAATTTAGGATTAAATTCTGTCGGCAGATTGTGAACAGGTATCAACTTTTTATATAACATAAATTGTACTGCAATTTCTAAGTAAAATTGTATGATATTTTTTTGATTTGGCCTATACAGAACCCCCCATCCCCCAGATTTAGAGAGTACATGTTGGACGATAACTTCTAAACTATTTTGGTTTGTCTACTTCTGTTTTCCGCATATCACTACTACTGCTCTAAACTTTACAACCATATAAAAATATCTGGAATCCGAAGGGGTGCCCCTGGTACTGTTTGGTATCCCAAATTCTGGTTATCACCAAACCAGTGTTCAAAGGGCATGACTTCAAACTTATACGTCCCGTAGCGACAGACGAAAGTAGTCATTTCTTTGCAATGTACGGCCTGTATCGGAGTTTGTGGAGAAGTTGCAAGTGCTTTCGGAAGATACGGGAATGGGAATCTTGAACACGGAATGAGCTGTGCGCCCACCATCGAGCAACACTGCAGCAACAGCAGACGTAGCGACAGCGATGATTCGCTTACCGCGCGCACAAGGGAAGTCTTGAATGGCGTTGAGCACGAATGTTTTGCCTGTTCCGCCCGGAGCATCGAGGAAGAAGAGACGGCCACTTTGTGTTGGCATAGAAGGTCCGGCAACGGCGCTTTAGGATCCCTCAACCAATGAAGAGACGGATACGCCTGGAAGCATAGAGCCTACTATTTCGTTAAAGGCATGGCGCTGATTTGTGTTTAACAGCGGCAACGATGTCTGTAGTCGCTATTCGCACTGCTGCGCTTGTGCTTCGGGTGTCTGGATCTCGTTTGGCTGTTCCAAAGCGGGCAGGCTGTCATCGGAGAGTGGGAGTCCGAAGTGTGCGATCATCCAGTCGGAATGCACGGTCTGAAGGGCCTCCTTTACCTCTCGAAGCACGTAAGATGTAGCGTGGTGACCATCGCGAAGCTGCTGTCTTCGAATGGGTTGTCCGCGTGCGCGATTGCGAATATCGGTGAGAAACATGTGCAGGTGGTCGTTCCAGAGCGAGAGAGGATCCGAAGGTTGGCAATGTGCCAGAATCGTAGCGAACAGATGATAAAGGGGAACGAAGCTTGACCGGAATGAATCTCGGATGGCGTGCCACTCGGCATCGTCGGCCCTAATCTACGACCAGCTTGGATCGCATGTCATGTTGAGGGAGATGTCCGGGTAGCCAATTTGGTTGGATATAGCAATGATGACGTGCATCTGCTGCCTCATGTAGCGGTCACACCCGATGTGCGTAGAAGGGAGAATGAGCAGCCGTTCCGCACGCACGGCTTCGGCTTCATCTTCTGCACGACCGTAGTCTCCTAGGCTGTCGCGCAGTGAAGTGTAGTCCGCCGCTCGAAGCTGCGTAGGGTTGTGGCGCCGATACAAAAGCCTTTCTGCCTCCACTTCGCAGAACTGGTCAACCAAATAGTTCTGAAGGAGTCTTGCTGCTTGTCAGATTGTGCCGAACTGGCCTGCTCTTTCGAAGAGATGCCATCAGTAGTACATCGTCGGAATATTCTTGGTGCGTCAGTCGTCTTGAAAACTGGAGAATCGAAGCTCTGGATACCATACATCTCTACCGTTCTGGAACAAAAGCACGTAACTCTATGGATCTTCTGCACGATGATTGACTGAAATCGGATTAGGCACTTCGTTCCCGTTACTTTTCAGAGTCTCCCGCCTCCGCACGACGATATTCTTCGCCCACTCTCTCCGTCTTCAATTCCAGGGATGAAGTCTTGTTCCAGAAGGGACCCAAAAAGCAAGGTACCGATATCAAGCTTCAATATCGATAACTATGGACAATTGGAGAAATTGGAACTAATATAGGGACCTCCACACATAGTGCTTTGCTAGCACCTGATATGGATTACCACTTATTATCTTAGCCACAAGACTGCTTGAATTGAAAAACACACACGAAAAAAGGAACGCAACAATAAACCAAAACATAATCGACACCGTCGAACTCGAGAGAGAGTCACTTGTTGATAACCGAAACCCCCCCACCGTAGAGCTACACCGATCTGTTTGTATCGCAGTGAAGGGTAATTGCAATCGATCACCCCTCCCGACTGCCCATGCCCCGAGTACCGGCGATTTTTGTAGTATAATGACCGGCGCGAGCGCGCGGAGGTCACCGGACGGCCGTGTACGGTATACACGTGGGCGGTTGTGCCCACGTGTAGCAACCGCGCGCGCGTGCCGAGCGGTCGTAATCTGGCGTACGTGTACAGTAGTGCACGTGTCGGCCAAGCGGTAATCTGCTAGTATTACGCGTGTACGCTAGCACACGTGGCATCCGTGCGGTAGTCTGTAAACAGCGCGTGTGCACAGTAGTACACACGTGTAGCTGCAGCGTCCGCGCGGTAATTAGGAATTGAGGCGCTAGTTTTTTAATGGCGTACAGTACCTGGTACGCACTAAGCGGCAGGTACTGTATACTGGGACAGGTGTCCGAGGCGTCCCTCTGAGGGGTTAAGACCTGACACCCGTCCCCACCAGTAAACTGGGGCAAGCTCGCCCCCGTCCCTTTCGCGCCTATATACGTCCGTTTCGGTTGTCTATCGCGCGCGCTGGCTTCTAACCCGTTACTGGTCGCTCCCGTTCGCGCACCACCGGGCGACTGCGCGTAACCGGCCAGTGAGCCACTCCCTTTTCGCGGGCTCGTCCGATCGGTTCAATTAGCGTGTCGCGTCCGCGCCGCGTGCTCCCTCGCTATAGCCTCCGCCTCTCACCCAACACAGGGCGGAGAGGAGTTATCCCACATTTTGGTACTCTTGTGCAGGGATAACTCTAAAGGTTGAGCCGCACGCGTAGTCGCTCGATCGCGTGCAGAACCGTACGGACGGAAAAGGTTGAGAAATCACCGCGTCGATCGCGAAGCGTATTCGACGATGAACCGACCGGAAGAAGGGGGAGACTCCGCCTCCGGGCGTCTGAGCACCCGCAGTGGCAGTGGCGCTCCGCGCCCCCGGGTGGAGAACCCGGAAGCCCTTCTGCGACCGCCACCGCGACCGGGCCGCACGCAAGCGTCCGCATCGGATGGTACGCCGGCCGTGTCGGCAGGCACTGAGAATCGCGTTCAATGGATGGTCGACGCGATTCAGCCGCGCATCCAGGCCTGGGTCGAGGAGTTCCTCGCTACGGAACTCCCCCAGGTAGCGCGCGTATGCCTCGACCGAACGGTGCCCGCGCTCGTGGACGCGCACGTACGCAGCGTGATACCACCGCTTTTGGAAGAACTTCTACCCGCTCAAGTCCAATGCGAGGTGGTGACCGCGCTCACCACCGTGGATGAAGAATCCCCGTCCGGTACGGCTCTAAAGCGAGCGATCAGCTCCGCCGTGGCCAATCGTCTGGCCACGACCTTCGCCGGAGCAGGAGTCGACGCACGCGCGCAGCGCGACTCAACCGCACCGGAATCTACGCTAACGCACGCTGAACCGATCGGCGCCGCACCCGGGATCGGTACAATGGCCCCTCACCCGGAGGGTAAGACCATTTACCTCCCACCAATTTATGGTGCTACAGGAGGGCCCACAGAAAATGGCCCTCCCGTACTCGCCGATACGGCTGGCCCCCGCGGGACAGAAAACCGCCTGGGGCGCGTCGCGACAGAAACGCGACAGCCGTATCGGTCGAGCAGAAGAAACGCACCCGGCGCTCAAGGCTACACCTCGGAGGGTACAGAAAACCCCTCCGAGGAAGAAGACACAAGACGTCGCCACAGGGCGACGCGCAAGAACCGCGACGGACGCTACGCGCGATACCGCGATGCCGGAGGGGTCGGTTACCCCTCCGATGATAACCGCAAAGGACGCTATACGCGATACCGCGATGCCGGAGGAAGTGGATACCCCTCCGATGACGAGGACACCGAGTCGGACGGATCGCGCAGAAGCGACCGCAGAGGCCGCAATGCGCGCGACCGACGTCGGTTCCGGCGAGAAGACTCCGACCTGGACGGCTACAGTAGCCCCGGCGGAGAAGGAGACCGCCATCGCAGGGGAAGAGACCGCCGGTCTGCCCCGAGGCGGGATCTGAACCGGTTGCCGGTGATCAGGCCGCTGAACGACCTGTTCACCAAGGCCGTCGACTACCGCACGTATAGGCTGGAAATTCGCAGCCCGCGCTACGACGCGAGTACCGCGCGGCGAGTTAACCGTTATCGGAAGAAGTTGGACGTCCAGCTGAAAACCCATACGTTCGGTGGTCAAGATGCAATCGCGGTGCTAGGATTTCTCGCGCGCTGCAAGATGGCCGGCGACCACAATGGGGTCAGCGAAGGCGCGGCCGTCTGGTGTTTCCAGTTCTATTTGACTGGGCAGGCTCACGCCTTGCTCCAGTCCAAACTACACGGGAACACCATGGCGGTCGATGCGGAGCAGCGCGAGATGCTCGAAACCTACGCGGAAGTCGTTAACTTTTCATTACGCACGTATGCGAAGGACGAAGTTATTTCCGAAGCGGTCGGTGATGTCACCTCCTTCCGTCAGAGCTCAAATACGACGGAGGAGGTGTACAGTAACCAGTTGTGGGACAAGGCGTTGCGCTGCGGAACCGTATTTTCAGACAGGCGCTTGAAGTCCCTTTTCGTTGAGGGACTTCTGCCAGCGACGTGCGCGCAGGTGCGGAATTATCTCGCTACGCATCCGGGCGTGGACTACCAAGCGGTGGCACGCTACGCGCAAGCGATAAGCGAGACGCACCGCTCGGCTCGAAGACAGGCGACCTCGCTCGCGTCGCCTCAAGCACCGTCCGATTCGGTGAGAAGATTCACGCGCAACGCGCGGACAAGGCCCGTGCTGTCGGTCGAGTCCCTATCGGAACTCCCGACAGCGCGCGGAACCGAAACGGAGGAGACACTGGCGGTGACGGACCAGTCGGTTACGCAGAGCTCGCTTAGCTCGCCGCCGACTAGCTACCATCCGTCGCCGGCCTCGTCCCCGGCGGGCGCACCGATGGCGCCCGCCCAACAAGGTGACGCGCGCGCATATCCATACGGAAGGCCAGTACAGAACCAGCGGGTCCGGTTCTTCAACCAAGGATTACCTGGTCCCCCGCCGTGTTGGTTCTGTCTGGACCTGACCCACCGCCAGGAGCAATGTCCTTTGGTGGCGGATAGCGCGCTGCGTTCGAAGCTTTTGCAGGCCCGCGAGGCCAATTATCAAAAGCTTCGGATCCGTCAAGGTCTCCGCCCGGGTTCGCCGTTCGAGCGTCAACCGCCGACCGCGTGGCGAAATTCGCGTGCGCGGGCTCCCACGGGCATCAACGTGGTCGAGCCGCGCGAGACCGTCCAATCGGAAGAACCCGCGTTACCGCTGACGGACGAGGGGCCCGAGGACCTTGAGTTGACGGGGGAAGCCGGGGAGGACGCGTAGAGGCGTCGACGATCCTCCCCGTGCCAAGCCTCAATAAACAAGGCACTGTAGCATAAACACCCCCAAACGGCGGGGGTGTATGCACGCAGTTCAGTAGCAGACTCCGGATCGGCGGAAGACGGAACACACGCAAAGGGAAAGGACACGGGTCCTGGTAGCGTGGTAGAGCGGGAAGGGTGGCAGGCGCGAGTGATTGCGCAGCGGGGCGGATCGACGCCTCAACGCCCCGGAGCGACACTGGGTAGCGGGCCAGTGTCGACGGGCGGAGGCGGATCGCTGCACGCGCGCGCACTGTAGCGCCTGCACCCCGCGTCGGTTCCCTTACCTAAACGAGACGCGAGAGCGGACTCGTGTTTTAGGTTAAGCGGTGGGTTGTCGACCAAGGCGGAAGGTCGTGGACAAGCCCGTGATTGTCCCTTTCCTCCGCCGTCGGTCGCTCCCTTATTTAATGTACAAGTGTTCGGTTATCATACCAGACTACAGTATCATGCTACCGTAGCCGGCGTGAGTCGTCGCGCGCGGTGGCTCTGTCAGCTATCGAGCTGACAGTACACGTGTGTGCCACGTGTGTGTGCGCACGCCCTGCACACGTGTGGTACACGTGTGGGCTCGTGTGGGCTGTAAGGTTCGTGCCTTACAGCCCCTGATCTAAACCTAATCGAATCGACGGCGCATATACCACAGGGCCCCCTCCTCAAGAGTGAACGTCCGCGTTCACCCTGCTTGAGGAGGCCACCCGTGTGGTCCCATTGCGTCCAGAGTCTCGCTGCTCCCCCGCGTTCCTTCCGATCACGCCTTCCTTTTCGCCGGTTTCTGTCTCGCGTGCGGCCATCGGGCGCGCACTTGGCACCTTTTTCGACCCTCAGGATTGGGACACCGTCTCGGCATGTCCCCATCACCAACGCTGAAGCCGTCCTCGCCGCCGCTGGCGGGCGTCGCTGTGTCGGCTCGAGAAGCCGCTGGGGAAGCGCCGTCGCTTCCTGCTTCGAGCGCGCCCCTTATCGACGGGTGTGTTGCAACGCCGACGCCAACCTCCCCCTTTCAGAGGACACGCCCGTCGAGGGAGTCCACGCTATCCGAGGAGTTGGCGAGTGCCCCTAGTCGCGTCGTCGACGAGCAGCATGACGGCGGGTCGCGAGCACCTCGCCCCGTTGGTGCTGAGAGGGCTGTCGGCCCCGCCGCTGGGGGATCTTCTCGAACTGATGTCCCGTCCCTTGTTGGCTCCAGCACGAGAGCGACCGAGTTCGATGTCCCCAGTACGACGCGCTGGTTTGGCGTACCGCTTTTGCGATCTACTCCGCTGCCACTCGGTGATCTCCGGTATCCGTGGGCACGCTACGCTCGCGTGGGCGTAACGGTTGGCGAGATCTTGGCGAGCCCGGTCTTGCGCCCTGATCTGTCCCGCATCCGCAAGATCAGCGAGGCCGGCCTCGCTGATCAATCCGCGCTGGCCCTCAGCCGTCTTCTTGCCGAAGGAGACGGCGTGGCTTACCAAATCCCCGACCCAATACAGGGTGATCGCACCTTCGCGTTTGGCCTGGAAGAGGTTCTATACGTCGATCGTATGGCGGCCTACTTGTCCGGATTCAACCCGGACATTCCGCCCCGTTTTATCTTGGCCGAGATCCCGGGGCTCTACGTGTATCCCCGTCCGTACGCGTACACGAAGCCCCGGGTGGCCCTTCAGAAGTCCGCGGCGACGCTGATGCGCCTTCACGGCATTGCCGTGGCCCATCGGGACTGGTCCGTTTATCGGCGCTCCTCGGAAGAAGACGGTCGCGTCTTCCCGTCGGCCTGCTTTGAGCACGGGCTTTCGCCCGGGGACTTCCCCTCGCTGCCTCGTCAGGTTCGCGAGACCTTTCCTTCTCTAGGTATTCATCCGCTCCTGCCTTACGTTCTCAAGCACTTCGGGTATGCGGCCATCGACCCCGGTCACCCCGCCCGCGCTCCGTTGAGCGACAGCTGTGCCAAGGAGTGGGCGTGGTCCATCGGGAGCGCCTTTATGGCCGAAGCAAGTGTGCACGGCCGCGTGTTTCTTCAGTCTGGTGAGACCGTATCGTACCTGGCGCGACTCGCTCCCGACTTGCCTATTGTCCCGCCACATCTGCTCGAGCGCGGCCTTTCACAGATTTCCTGGACGCTCCGGGGCGTCGTTTCGTTGATGACACGGGCGGACGAAGTGAGTGAGCGTCATCACCACTACTGGCCGGATTTCGCTACGGGCGTACGTTGCGCGTACCTCGTGTACCACGCAAGGACGGACACGTTCGCTTCTCGCCCGGCGGCGACTCCGGAGTCAGCCGGACCGAGAGGGAGGCGGGGTGGTGTCGGCTCAGGGTCCCGGCGGAACCGCCGCAAGCGGTATCGGGACCTGGATGCCGTCCCTTTCACTCCCGCCATGGTAGGTGTCGACCCGTTTCGTTCCACTCCGCCCCGTGAGGCAGAAGAGCAACCGGTGATACCCGTCGCCTCGCCGGCGATCCTCCCCATGCCTCCGCTAGCTCCCCCCTCCGAGGACGTGACCCCTGGGGTGGCGGTTCGGGACCTTCCTCTTTCGCGGGAGGACATCACCTCCGTGCCCGAACTTGCGCAGGCTTTGGGACCCGCCGGTGACCGGGCGTGGACCGTGGGTAGCCTCTTATCGACGATGGCGAGCTGGTTCCTCGCACGGACTAATGAGGCTCGTCGCCTCAACGGGGAGCGCGACTCGCTCTCCCTCTCGGTCCGACGGTTGCAGGGCGAAAACGACTCCGCGCGGGGCGCTTCCCGTCTTCAGGCTAGCGCGTACGAACGCGCTGTCGCAGATCGAGATCGCTATCGACAGGAGCGGGACAGCCTTCGTGCCATCCAAGCGTCCGCGGCCCGTGAAGTCGTCTTACAGCCACCTCGCCGACCCGACCCGTATGCCGACCCGACGGCCGTCCCCCTGACGTCGTACGGGTCAGGGGCGCCCGCAGCTCCTGTACGAGGAGGCGGTTCATACTAGCGGGTCGCCATGCCTCCTCTCGAGGAGGGTGCGGCGGATACTCCGCGGAACTCTGATGTTCCGCGTTATCCAGGGTACTGCCCGCCGGGGCATTTAGACCGTAGTCCTGATGGCACTCGTTGAGGTGGCATGGTTCCCCGGTCCGGGACCACTCGTCCCATTCCCTTCATAAAGAATGTTCGCATCTTTCGTTCTTGTTCCCTCCCGTCCGCGGGGAGCGCCGCGGACTTTTTCCGGCGCTCCTCGCGCTCCGGTTCCACCGAGGCAAGGTCCCACGAGCGTGTCATCTTCGTCGCGCCCCTTTGCCATCGGGGCGAGGGCAGAGCGCGCGGTATTCTTCTTGTCGTCGCGCCCCTCGCCATCGGGGCGAGGGCAGAGCGCGCGGTATTCTTCTTGTCGTCGCGCCCCTCGCCATCGGGGCGAGGGCAGAGCGCGCGGTATTCTTCTTGTCATCGCGCCCCTCGCCATCGGGGCGAGGGCAGAGCGCGCTCGTAGCACGTGAACGCCGCCGGCGCTTCGCTACCCGACGGAGAGGTCAGCGTCGTCGGAGGGGCCGTATGCCCCTTGGTCGCGGCGAGGGGCTACTGTGGAGTTCCTCGCGGCCCCCTTTCCCCTCGCTCCGGAGGCGGTTATCGCCAGTTGTCGGACACCAGGCACGCATCGTGGACCCGATTTGGTGTAGCGCGGGTGGCGTGTACTGCACGGGCCACACGCGCGCGGCCGTATAATACCCCCCGTCGCTAATTTCCTCTATTTTTTAACCCACCGCCGTCGGCGGTGGCGGTTTGTCAGAAGGGCTTGTACTCGGCGTACAGTATAAGCGTATCGCGCGCTGACAGTGGGGAGTGGGCTGTGGTCGTGACCCGAGGTTCGTATCTGCATATATTACCTGTGCCTGAGGCTCCCTGCCTTCGCTTGGTCCGTATTCCAAGCATGGGTACGCTCTCCCCTACACCTCGCGCGTTATTTTTGTGCGATCCATTCGCTCTTGCGCCCAACCGGTGCGACTTGACCATATTGGCACACGCACACGTTCGAGGCGGGCATTCCTGGGGCGTTCGCATCCCCTAAGACGCGTAACTTCTCACACCCTATTCCGTATGCGGCGCTGTCGATCGGCGACTCGAACGCTCATGCAGATCGCTGCTGCGCTCCTGTGGTAACGCGGAGGTTCGGACCCCCGTGCAGTTAGGCGTCCCCATCATCGGTTTCGAGGGACCGGTGTCCTTCTACGTCAATTGATGTTCTCGCGGCTATTGTCATAAGGCAGCCCGTACTGCTTGCTGTCACGCGACTTCTTCGCGGTTGCGTGTTCCTTTTGAGAATCTCCGTCCGATGTTGTTCCTGGGGTCGTGTGATTCCCTCCCCGTCAGGGGGATCCAAGGACAGGTGTCCCTTCCCCCTTTATCGGAATTTTGTCCAACCGCGGTCGGTTACCTTGATCCTAACGGAGCGGTCGGGGCCCCCTCCTCAAGCGTGAACGTCCGCGTTCACGTTTGAGTTGAGGTCCATGCCGGTGCGCCTCCGGAGGCGTTGGGCGTAACGAGACACCAACTCCTCCGGGACGTGAGTCCGCGCAGTCCAGGTGGGCGTGTCGAAATCCGCCCACTTGATGAGGAACTCGATAGTTCCGTCTTCCATATCTCGGTGCTTCAGTAGTCGCTCGACAGCGTACTGTGTCCCCTCTCTGACCTTGTCGGCGAGGTCAGCTGGGGTTGTCGTGCTCGCCCGTAGTGCGTCCGTCGGCGGTGGCGCGTACACGCAGCGATCTGCGGAGACCCGCTCAGTGACCCCATCACGATCGATCGTGATGGTTCGGCGGTCGTTCGCGAGGACACGGTAGGGCCCCACTGCTGGGGACGCGAGCTTGTTCGAAGTCTTCCCCCCGTCGGTGAGGTTGAGGTATACGTACTCTCCGGGACGGAGTCGCGAATTGATCCGTCGTATGCGCTTATCAAAGTCGCGCTTGTAGCGAGCCTGCGTCCGACGCAGGCTCCCGTAGGCCCTCTGGATTGTCGAATCCAAGGTCTTGAGGAACTCCGCACGTTGGTTCCCCCTGTCGGCAGGGGGAACGTCACCGTCGGCTCGTCGAAGCGAGAACTCTAGCGGTGGTCTGCTGAGCACGAGCTCGAACGGCGTCGTGTTGGTGGTGCGGTGTACGTGGGAGTTATACGCATACGTAAGCGGCCCTACGTACACGTCCCAGTCATCTTGATGCTCGCCTACGTAGTTGCGTAGCATCGCAGCGATCGTTCGGTTGTATCGCTCGACTTGCCCGTTCGTCTGGGGATGGTACGCCGATGTGTACATATTAGTTATCCCCAGAACACGGCACGTGCTGTGGAAGAACTTCACATTAAACTGCGGTCCGTTATCCGACAGCAACGTGCGCGGAACGCCGTACTTGAACACCCACGATTCGCAGAACGCAACTGCGACGGTGTATGCGGTTATCGTGCGGAGCGCAACGACTTGCGTCAGCTTGCTAAAACGGTCCGTGATCACGAGCAGGAACCGTTTCCCTGACTTCGTCTTGGGGAGCGGCCCCAAGATGTCGATGGCCAGACTCTCGAGCGGCCTCGTAGCTGGAAACAATCTCAATCGGTTGAGATGTTTCCTCAGCTTGACCCGGTTCATCGCGCAGGTTCGACAACCTCGCACCGTGGCGGCAACATCTGCCGCCAGATGAGGCCAGTAGTACTCGCGACGGAGCGCGTAGTACATACGATTCTGGCCCGGGTGCCCTGCGATGACCGGGTTGTGGCACAGGCGAAGAAGCCTGGCGCGGAGCGTCCGAGGTACCACCACCTGCACGATAGCAGGGTCGAAGGGGTGTCTCCGTTTGAGCACCCCCTGGTGGTCCTCGAAGAATGCGGAGTCCCGGGACTCTGACTGTCGTGCCAAAACGGTTTGGCAGAAGTCATCTACGCGTTGCTCTTCGGCGATCTCCTCTATTGTAAGAGGAGCCGGAAGGTCGTCCTGCGGAGGGGCGACCGAAGAGTCGGGCGCGCCAGCCTCGTGGTCTGCGGCGCGCTCGATGTCGGTGGCGTCGAACTCGTCATTCTCCTCCCAGAACGAATTGGGTCCTTGGAGAGCGGGGGCTTCGTCGTCGCCCCTCGGCTCGTCGCGCGCTCGGGAGCGCGACCTTCTGCGTGAGCTGGCTTGGTTCCGTGTCGTCGCGAAGACGTGCTCGACCTCGTGGTCGCAGCTCGCGATGCAAACGTGGCCCGCGAGCTCGTTCGATACGTCGCGAACGGTCGTGCACACGTCGAAGGTGGGAATGTCGTCATCCACTCCGACGGTGGGGCGAGGGTCGTCGGCGACTCTCGGCGACACGAGGCGTGACAGGGCGTCCGGTACCTGGTGCACGCGCCCGGGGCGGTACTGAATGGTGAAGTCGTATTCGGCCAGACGTAGCCGCCACCGGGTGAGTCTTCCGGAACTCTCGGTGAGGGACATGAGCCACCTCAAGGCATCGTGATCCGTTCGGACGGTGAACTTCGTGCCCTCAACGTACGGCCGTAGTGTGCGGACGGCCCACACTACGGCGAAGCATTCGCGCTCGGTAGCGCTGTAGTTTCGTTCGCTGTCGTTCAGCGAGTAAGACCAGTACCCAACGGGGCGCCAATCGTTTGGCTGGTCGTGCTCTTGGAGCAGCGTGCAGCCTAGTTGGTAGGCGCTCGCGTCGGTGTCGATCATGTACGGTCGTCCATGCCGAGGCAACGCGAGGATCGGCGGAGCGATCATGCACTCCTTAAGGTTCTCGAACGCCTGGAGTTGATCTTCAGTAGGATTATAGAAGTCAGGATCCGAATCCTTGCGCGTCATATCCGTCAACGGACGGGCTATTTTCGAGAAGCCCTTAACGAAGCGGCGATATACGTTACACGCCCCGAGGAACGAGCGCACCTGCGTCAGCGTCCTCGGGAACGTGAACGTCCGGAAGGCGTCGGCCGCCGTATCGGCCACGCTCAACTTACCTGGGGAGATGACGTGCCCCAGGTAGCGTACCTTCGGTTGAAAGAAGCTACACTTCTTGAGCTTGAGGGAGATGCCGGCACTCCCTAACAAGCTCAAGACAGTGTCGAGATGCTTCGCGTGTTCCGCGTCCGTACGCGAGAACACTATGACGTCATCGAGATAGACGAGGCATATTTGCCAGCGGACTCCGGAAAGGATAATATCCAATGCACGTTGGAAGGTGGCCGGTGCCCCTTTTAGTCCGAACGGAATGCGCAGGTGGCGAAACGTGACCATGTGCGTCGTAAACGTGGTCTTATCCCGGTCCTCCGGAGCGACGGGGATCTGCCAATAACCGGAATTGCAGTCCAACGTCGTAAAGACGGCTGCATCTCCTAACGAGTCGATGCAGTCGTCCATCCGGGGCAGCGGATACGAATCCGCTGCCGTCTTCGCGTTGAGACGCCGGTAGTCCACGCAGAACCGAAGAGAGCCGTCTTTCTTCGGGACGAGCACCACCGGGGACGCCCACTCGGTGCTCGCAGGTTCGATAACCCCTGCGTTCAGCATTTGGTTGACCTCCTTGGCAACCATCTCGCGCATGGCGGGCCCCTTCCGATAGGGCATCGAACGAATCGGTTTCGTTCCCGGTTCGAGAGGGATGCGGTGTTCCGTGGCTCGGATCGTTCCGAGCGCACCGCTCCACAGACTCGAATGCTTACGGAGCATCTCGAGTACGTGGCCACAGAGCTTGTCATCGTCGATGTATGACAAGTCCACCTCTTTTTCCCAATCCATCGGTGGATTTTTGGGATCCTTTTTGTGGATGTTTACGGTGCCTCCCGCCGTCGGTTGGTCTCTAGGTGGCCGATCGTCCGTACCCACCTGTTCCCTCCTAACGGTCTCTAGCTCATCGGAGCTCGGTCGTCCGGCTCTTGCCTTCCCGACTTGATCGGTCAAGTCGGTCAGGTGTAGCGCGTGGGCGACCCCCTCGGCGACGCAACGTTCGGGCGTCAGGATCGCGAGGGGGTTGCGCGTCGCATACCCTACGACGGTGTGCTTCGGAAGCCGCCTTTCCCGTCGCGAAAAGTTCGCGACGAGGACGTCGAAGGTCTGATTCGGCAGTACCTCGACGACGCCGTTCGTCAGCCTCACTCCATGTCGGTGTTGAAGTGACGGCTTCGGCTCCATGAATACGAGGCCCCTCCCGGCAGTGGTGACGCGCACTCGGGCTTGCGACCTCGCGGGGATGGTAACCCAGCGGGCGATTCGGATCGCTTGCGGGGCCTCCTCGCGTACGTCTGGCCGACCCGTGTGTCGTCCGTGTCGCCTGGTAGGGGGAGTCGACTCCCCCTTTCCGTCAACGATGGCGACGGAACCGCCTTGGCGTAGCTCCATTCGTTGAGCTTCGATGTCGATACATCGCACGTGCGTATCGATGAAGGCCGTGCCGAGAAGGACCGGCACGGCGAGCTGGTCCGCGACTACGAACGGAATTCGGAACACCGTGTTCCTCAACCGCACAGCCAGGCGGACGACGGCCGAAAGCTTGAGGGGGTTGCTATTCGCGCCTGCCAATCGTGGCAGAGGTGCGTCGTGCACGACGTAACGCGTCCAATCGGGGGGAAGGTCGGCCTTCCTCACCAGATTATACCCCGAGCACGTATCAACAGCGATCGTGCGGGGTTTAAATGCATTTCCCTCTGTGGCTATCGAGCCGAGGACATTGTATATCTTCGACGTCAGAAGGCAAATGACGCCGTCGACAACCTTCGGGGTGACCTTATCGGTGAGGTCGTTCCGCCGGGGCCTTCGATTTCGTTGCTGGCCCCGCTTGCGTTTCCTTCTCCCCCTTCCTTGGGGCGTCCGCGGATCAGTGACCCCCCTCGGATTACTCGAGTCCGTACGACACGGACCTTTCTCCGGCGACCTTGGGCTCGCGGGAGTCAGGGGGTCGACCGAACGTTTTCGGTCGTCGTTGCCCCTGGCGCCATCGTTACGCCTCACCGGGACGTCGGCTGTCCGGGTGTCTTGTTCCCCTAACGTCGGGCCTTCGGAGGCCTCGACGTGTGCTCCCTCCTGTATCGGCATTACAGGGGTTCCCGTGCTCGCCTCCGGTAGCGGGGGATGTATTATCGGACAATACCCCCCGTGTCCTTGGCGAGCACGCGGGGTCGGGTCTAGTTCGTGGGGAAAAGACGGCTCACGCGACCGCGTGTACGTAACCGTCTTTACCCTTTTTTCGAACTACCCGTGCTATCGGAGCTAACCTCCTGGCTATCGACGGCCAGGTCTTCTTCCGGTAGCCGGTCGCGTGGGTCGGGACGATTCCCCCACTGCGGCTCGGCGGCCTTGGCGAAGTACTCCGGTATTTCCGGGCCTTGACCTGCGGCGTCCGGTCGTCGCAGGATATGGGGGACGAAGCGAGTCGGCTCTCCTTCGTGACCCTCCGTGGGTAGAGGGTACGGGTCCTCTACCCAGTCTTGCAGGTACATTATCGCATTTTGTACCTGCTGGGGTAACCGTGAGCGGTCTCGGTCCCCTCTCTCTCCTTGGCGCGGGTACCTCGTGTCCGCCTGGCGATAGGCGGGTCGATCCCGACGATCGACTTCGTTACGACGGTACCCGCCTCCACGGGGGGCGAAGCGTGCGCCCCCACCCGTTCGGATCGGGAAACCTTGACGCGGGGGACGGCCCTCGCCCACCGCTTGCCGGAGGAGATTGCGCGCACCGGGGCGCGTCTCCATCTGGTAGCGGTAGTTCCTGTACGCCGTGAACATTCGTTGTTCCGGCGACAGGAACGGGCACGCGTACATGGGATGCCCATACGTACGGCATAGCCAGCACACGTAAGCGCTGCCGTCCGTTGAGGCGAAGGTCGCCGCGTGCCGCGCCTCCTCATCGGTGAGGAGGGGCACGCGAGGCGAGGCGCTTCCCTTATCTCGACTCGAGATATCGAGCTCGGCGACGCGGGGGTCCGTGCCCCTTGCCACTCTCGGAGTGGCCGCGAATGCGGTCGCGTAACTCGACGTCGTTCCAGTCGACATCGGTGAGGGGGTTCGTGCCCCCACGGGCCCTGCTCCTTGCGTAATGAGGACAGGGTCGGCCTGCCACTCATCCTCCCCGATATGGAGGGTCGAGGCGGGTGAACTTGTCGCGGCGGACTTCGTAGTCCTGCCAGCCCTCCCTGCCGGTTTCGAATCCGGCAGAGGTAAACCGCGCCGGGCGCGGTACGTTGTACCTTCCGCCGTGGCGATACGGCGGATGGTCGGAAGATCGGTCTTCTGACTGCCTGGCAGCCTTTGCACAGTTTCGGATACTGCGGCACGGGTTGCCGGTGCAAGTCCCCGCACGAAGTAGTGCGCGAGGGACTGTTCGGAGAAGACTGCCGTGCATCGGAACGCGGCAGTCTCGAGTCGGTCAGCAAACGTGCTTTCCGTCTCATGCGGTTGCTGTCGCGCCGTAGCGACAGCGTCGTACGCTTCACCCAACACGTCGTCCGTGAGGTAGCGTTTTAAGAATTGGTTCACGAGCCCCGGCCAGCTCACGTCGTCGTGGAGCTGGCCGGCGCGGAGGCCACGCATCGTATAACTCGTATACAGTCGCTCTGCGTCGCGCTCGAGGAAATGCGCGAGGACTCGTACCGCAACACCTTCGGTCAGGTGTTGCGAGTTGAAGGTGATTCGGATATCCTTCAAGAACGGCAGCAGTTGGATCGGGTCGGTACCGTCGAAGCTGCGCATCGTGGGACGTATCCCACGACAGCGTTGGACGTACTTCGCGATCCGTCCCGCGTCACCCGAGGTAACGAGCCTCGAGGTGTTATCCAAGCGGTACATACGATAGTCAGCAACGGCGCTGAACTCTTGGATCATCGTATGTACCGGCTCGAGCCCGGGTTCAGCGAGACCCAGCGTGCCGAAGGAGGTAACCGGTAGCGTACGGACGACTACCGGACCTGGATGCTCGGCGTAACTCGCCGGCGGATAGCCGCCCCAGCGGGGATCGACGGAGAACATCGGTTCTCCGGATCCGCGGGCGGCTCCTCCACGGTCCTGTTCGTCCGCGTACGATACGCGGTCCACTTGCCGCCTACTTCCGACGATAGGCGGCAAGGCTTGGGTCTCAGACGCGAAGTTCGCGTCTATCGGAGGGCGGCTTCCTTCTGTAGTCCGACTGGTAGCGGCACCAGTCGGACGCCAACCTTCGGGGGCGGCGGCGCTCGGAGGTACGGTACCACCGGGCCCTCTCGGGGGGGCACCGGGTAGCCTTTCGGCCATGGTACGTTCCATGTCACGAGCACGCCGACGAGTGGCGTCGAGCTCAGCGGAGAGGTGCGCGAACGCACCCAATTGCTCTGCGGACGGAGAGGTTCGGTCCTGGGGTCGTCTCACCGAGGTCGGCCTCTCAGGGCGACCTTGCCCGGAAGGTCTGGGCGAGGCGAAACGGGAGTCTTCGACGAGCACGATCCGCGAGTGTAACTCGTCGATCAGTGCTCGGAGATTCTCTAAGGACTGCGTCACTCTATCGAACCTCCCTTCACGCAGGGAGCGGAGTTCGGCCATACATCGAGTGTATACATGGTCCGATACATCGATCCGGAGGGAAGTACGGACTTCCTCGATGTATTCGGCTATGCGTTCGAACATCGCCGCCGCTCTTTCCTCGGAGGATCCGAGCGACGGTTCGCGGTCACGAGGACCTGCGTCGCCGTCGCCCGACGGGGCGGATGGGGACTGCACAGCGGCCGGACTCAGATCCGCCGCTTCGGAGCGCATCGAGGGCTCGAGCTCTTGGCTCATCTCGACGCGATCGGTTCGCGGAGGGAAGCGGAAGTCTTCTCGGAGATCGGACTCCAGGGTCTTCTAGGTCGGGAGACCACTGTAGCATAAACACCCCCAAACGGCGGGGGTGTATGCACGCAGTTCAGTAGCAGACTCCGGATCGGCGGAAGACGGAACACACGCAAAGGGAAAGGACACGGGTCCTGGTAGCGTGGTAGAGCGGGAAGGGTGGCAGGCGCGAGTGATTGCGCAGCGGGGCGGATCGACGCCTCAACGCCCCGGAGCGACACTGGGTAGCGGGCCAGTGTCGACGGGCGGAGGCGGATCGCTGCACGCGCGCGCACTGTAGCGCCTGCACCCCGCGTCGGTTCCCTTACCTAAACGAGACGCGAGAGCGGACTCGTGTTTTAGGTTAAGCGGTGGGTTGTCGACCAAGGCGGAAGGTCGTGGACAAGCCCGTGCTTGTCCCTTTCCTCCGCCGTCGGTCGCTCCCTTATTTAATGTACAAGTGTTCGGTTATCATACCAGACTACAGTATCATGCTACCGTAGCCGGCGCGAGTCGTCGCGCGCGGTGGCTCTGTCAGCTATCGAGCTGACAGTACACGTGTGTGCCACGTGTGTGTGCGCACGCCCTGCACACGTGTGGTACACGTGTGGGCTCGTGTGGGCTGTAAGGTCCGTGCCTTACAGCCCCTGATCTAAACCTAATCGAATCGACGGCGCATATACCACAAGGCGGATCCGGCTCGCTCGCGTACGTGTCGTGACCGCTACCCGCGTTAGGTCTTGGTTAATGCGCTCGCGTTAAGTGAACACGTTTAGAATATGCGGACGGGGTTAGACCCCCGGCGGAGGATCTGGTACCAAGCCCCTGCTTGTCCTTGTCCTCCCTCCGCCGCCGGTCGCCCTGTCATTTAATATACAAGTAAATAATCTATCATAACATATACTACAGTATCTAGGTAGCGCCTTACACGGTAAGCTCGCGCGCCTTACTCCGGATCGTCACGCTGTACACGTGCACAGCGAGCAGCAAGCGCGTACTTACAGGCGCGGGTGTGCGCGCTGTAATGCATTTCGCGGGAGTACCGTAGTCACCCCGCGCGTTCAAATAACGTCCTCGCGATTATGCTACAGAGCCCCCCCTCAAGGGTGAACGTCCGCTTTCACTCTTTTGGTAGCCCGCGCGGGGGGGTTATAGTCCACGACGGCGATTCGAGTCCTCATGCGTACCCACCACGCGTGCTCTCCCACTTTCGCAATCCCGCCTTTGCCAACCATACCACCGGCCTCGCGTAAGGCACTTAAGCATGACGCCGCGAGCGCGTTCACTTTATCCCAATTTGCGTTTCGACCGAGGCGTGAGACCTCTCGTTTGTGTCCCCCAACTCTGGCTCGTCCATTCCGTACTGTGAATCTTCGTTTTCCCCCTCCTGCAGAATTCGTCCGCGCACCGTCCGTCCGAACCTCATTGCCGCAAGGGCTTTTCTCCGATCGACGGGATAAATCGGTTTTCTTTCCCCTTCGTCAATCTCCTCCTCACATCGGGGAGGATCTCTGTTCTCTGCGGTTTAGCTCTCACTCGCACTTCCGTGCAAACTCCGGCCGCGTTACGTGCGGTCCAGCATCTCCGGTCCTCGCTCTTTCACGCTCGCCAGAATTGTCAATCACGACGTTACGAGCGACCTTCATCCACCTCTGCCGATCCCTCTTACTGACAGCTCCCACTTCCGGCCGTGTCAGGGACACCGACACGGCGAACGTTCGGGCTCTCCACCGCAAGGGGCTTTTCCCCTCTCCCCTGCGTTCTCAGGTCCATCTTCATGGCGCGGTGAGTACAGCGACGTGTGGGGTAAGAAGTGAGGCGAGAGAACGGGAAGCAGCCGGTCGGATGGAGCTTCCAAACGTTTGTTTCGGAGATTATGCCCGACCTGAGTGAGACTGTGAGGATACAGGTTTTCTGTGTCAGTCGGTGAGGGAGTAGAGCCCTGCCCTTGGTGTTAATAGCGCCGGGGTGAGGTCGCACGGCCGCTCTTACAGAATAAGCGAGGTGGGGGTGCGGTGGTACGCGTGACTGACGCGAAGGGGAGGAGCGGTAGTCATGAGAGCCGTAGCGGGGTGGTGGCTAACGGTCGCTGGCTCGAGGTCTCCCCCTTCTTAGGCCTGGTACAAGGGTACTAGGCCTAAGAAAGGGGCGACCGGCGAACGGAGGTGGCCTTGTGGATGTAGTGCAATGTGCCTGGCAGGCCGCGAACGCAGTCCGACGGTTAAACAAAAAGAAGAAAAACAACAACAGCAACAACCACTGCCGATGGCACGCGCTACGGAGCGTTCGAGACTCCCTTTCCCCTTGTGTGGGCTTGCGGCCCACGGTAGCTCAACTCCAACGGGGGGTAAGGAAAGATGCCCGGCCCGGGAGGATAATGGTGGTAGAAACTTGTGAAGACTTGAGCGCTCGGCGAGTGCGGGTTGGGCTTGTCTACGAGGATGTAACCGCGGTTCGCTGGGTTGTAAGGCCAATGCTCGACGAGCGTCTTCAGCACCTTGGGTATAATTCAAGGTCTTCGACGGGGGCTTGTTCAGCACTACCCGACGGGATCGTAACCGTGTAGCAGCGCTACTACCGACGTGTTGCCCGATGGCTAAAAACACCCTCACCAGCGCGATCGCGATCGCCGTAGGTGGTACCAACTCTGTCTTATACAGTAAGACCTTCGACGGAGGCGTCGTTGCAACGGCCTTCCGACGGAACTTGAAACAGTAGCAGCGCTACACGCCGTGTTGCCCGATGGCTAAAACACCTACACCGGATCGGTCGCCACCAACTCCAGTGGAACCAACACAATTAAGGGAAAATAGAGATAGAGGTAGAAATGAATAGGGAAATAAAGGAAAAAGAAAAGGGAACCCCCGAGCGCTGAAGGATGCCGTAGGCTTAGGTAAAACGGAGCGTCTTGGTAGAGACGGACTTCGACCAAGGCGACATTCAACTCCGACAACTCGGGTTACCTTTACTGACTTGGTGGTCAGAGAGCTAAGGTATATATCGCCCCGCCGGAGTCACTACAGTAGCTCGCGGCGCTAGATCCTAGATCTAATCTAGTGTCAGCAAAATTAACGCCAACTAATTAACTAAATAAAATAAAATAATTAAAAATTAAAACTGTGCAACTATTCACACGTGTGTCCCCCAACCCGGACTATTTTTCATATCAAATTATTTTCCTTTCTTTTCACCCCCCTTTTCAGGTGCGTATTGCACTACATATCCCCCTTCCGAGCGCTCTTGTACGCCGCTCCGCCATCGTATAATCTCCTCGCCGTTTCTCTCATGACCCTGCACCGCCGCATCCGGTATTCGGTGAAAGTGCAAGAGCAAGACGGGCCCCATGTTTCCTTCATCCCCAAGCCACTCGAGTGGTGGTACCAAACGCAAGCGCCCCGGCGTGGGCTTTTCTTCCACTTCCCACGATCCTCTAAGTATTCCTTCCATCCCTCGATTACCCCCTGATTCCCAACATGCCGGCCCTGTTGGCCACATCGATTCCGATCCTAACGCTCCGTCCTCGCGTCGATACCCTGCTGCGTCGGAACTCCACGATAAGGCCATGCGCCTTAATCCTGAGCTTTTTGACTCCGCTAAATGGTTCTCAGTGATCGGTGTATGCGCCTTCGACGACATTGCTTACTCGTTCGCCGATGGCGCCGGTATGCTTCCAGGACAAATCCCCCTTCAAGCCATTCAGTCTTACGATTGGTTGGCTCGCATCGCCGCTCCTCCCTCCATTCTGTATCACACTCCGCCTCGCGGTCGTGCGTTGTTATCGACCCGCTTCATGACCGCTGTGTGTGACAGGCTTGAGCTGCCATTGACGCAGGATCTCATCCCTGAGGAATTCGGTTGTGACACGTGGCAATTTCGCACCGAGGGCGAGCGGTCTTACCTCGACAAAATGCTGGCCTGGACCTCCGATAACCCTCCTCGTGAAGCTAACCGCCTTTGGTTCAATCAAAGGACCGTCTCGGGCGACGCTATAATGTGGACCAACGCCATAATTCCGGCTAATTTCCGACTTATCAAGCAGGGTCCCATCCCCTTCTTCCAGCACACAGTGCGCTTCGAACGCCGTATTCGGTCTGACACGGGTTATTTTGTGGCCTACCAGATGTTGGAGGCGCGCGAAATCTCGAGGTCCCATTACGCGAATCGTTATTAACGTATTCCGTCGTGGTGGAGCCAATTTGAGGTCTGCCAAGGCTTTTGGGCTGAGCTCGGCCCCGTGTACACGTATTACGGAAGGTATTTACGTGATCCTCGACACGGCCTTTGGGTGGTCTTCCTCACAGAGTGGTGTACCAAAGTGGCAGTGACCCTCCTGTGGGAGACCTACGACTGCTGGAGGTTGTGGTACTTGCCTCCCCAGCTCATCAGCCTCATGCGACGCCTCGATTACTCGATTCCCCTGGGCGGTGCTGATGCAGACACCGAACTGCATTCTCTCCTTGATAAAATAGAGGAGGTCGATTGGGACTCGATACTGCGTCAAAATTCCTCGAGTTCCTCTTTTTTTCATACGCCCCGTCGCCGCGGTCGCATCTTCTTCCCTCCACTTTCCTTCTCTTTTCCTCGTTACTGTCTCCCTCCTCTTATCCATTTTCCGTGCACCCCTGCTACTGCAGTTGCACCTCCCCTATTACCTTCTCTTTTCCTTGGCTAATCCACGAGACCGCCGGCTGGGGAGTCATACCCTCTCCCCTTTTCTTTCATTGATCGACCCACGGACCTCTCACCGCCTTCCGAAATGCCCCCATCTTCATTACCCTTCAGGCTTTCTCGATGTCTATTTTCACGCCTTCGCGAGAAAATATCCCAGCTCTCAAACACGTGATTACCTCCTCTGGGGCCTCCCGACGGTTGAACGATCCCGATCTATCCCTGTCCTGACTTCATCGACGTCTGTACACAATTATCATGTAACATATTCGGAGTCGAGGGACTGGTAACTTCCCTACGCCTGTGTGCTTCTGCTTTTGGGCGGTAGCCACACATACAATTTTGTAAGGCCCTCCACGTAGTTGAAACTCGATCCAAATTTCTTTTCCTTCCTTTTTCGCTGTACGGGTAGTACCCGAAGTCCTTGTAGGTCTTCTGCAATGACCTTTCCCTTCGTCCAGCTCGTTTTCGAACGTCCCCTGTCCATGATGACCACGTCAGATTGTCCGCAGTGCTCCTTTGCTGATGCTCGCGATTGATAAATTTGGTAAACCGCGGAGGTTTGGTATATGACAATAATTAAATGAATACTGGTCGTTTCCACAGTCTAGCTCCCAGTTGAGCTCGTCGATGTGATCGTCAACAAAATTTTGAGTCGCAGATGGATGTCCCTCTTCGCCTTCTCATAAGCGTCGCGCGGCGAGGTCCTGACGGGTTGTCAAGGGAAAGGCTCAAGGTCTTCGTAGAACGTTTCCGTTTGTGTTCGCCATTTGGTCGCGGCTGGCGAAATCCTCTTCTTCACCGACAGTGAATTGTCGCGTGAGACAGTCCCCTCTGTTCTCTCCGGGTCGAAGTTCCCTTCCAATCTCTCCGGTGGAGAACCAAGGTAACTGGAAAATCCTCCCCCCAAATAAGATAGCAGTGTACGAACTATCCCTTTTTGGGCTCGTCGGGGCGATCCTCAGGCTCCTTCCGTACGATCATGTTGAATTCTCTTGGCTCGGCGAGTCGTTCGGCGTGTGATAAACGTTCATGAGTGGCAGGGTAGCTTTTGAGTCGCCTCTGACGATCGTGTGAAACGGCGAGCTAGCAAGCCCTTTGCATATCGGATCCTAAGGGACGAGTCTCTTGGCTGTCCGTCTGGCTGTCAACATAGGCGCAGATCATGCGGATATGTGAATCACATCCGGCATTCCACATCTGCTCAGGCAACACTTGTCCTTTGCCCGTTCTCACAAAAACCCTCATAAATATTTTTGTCAAGTTAATTTAGACGGGGAGGCGGATCACTGATCCAAACGTCATCTCGCGTGCGCACGGCGGCGCGTGGTTGCGTCCAAGGAGGTTGGTCTGAGACTGCAGTAAATTTTCCATTCTGTGGCGCAACAGCGTCTCATTCAAGTGAGGGAGTCCCAGGCAGAATCGCCTAAGTCATTTCATTTCCCTTGTCCTCATTCCGTGTCATCCACTTCCTCTCGCGTTACCTTGCTTGTGTGCACCCGCACATCAACTGCATAGGTTCCGCACCGTCTCCCTTGGCTTGAAGGTCACCCGCGCCGCAGTGATCAAGGTTGGGCGGTGTACATTCTCCTTAGTCTTCCTCGCGCCTACGCCACTTTTTCCCTTTGTACCATATCGCGATTAACTACGTATGCGTTCCGTTCCCAGCGTGCCAGTGCGTTTCAGACTTCGATTCTTAACTTCCTGCTTGACAAGGGTATCTTTTTTCGTCAACAAAATGTTGCTTGTCTTCCTTTCTTCAGACCGGGAATCCGCATCGACAAAATTCAATAGTCACCTTGACAACGTCAGCTCCTACACGTCGATAAAAAGATTGCGACAGACGCATCCGGTCTCGTTGGGCTGTTGCCCTTGGTACCAATTACCACAGAATGCGATCCTCGTTTTCCGCAAGCGATCGCCTATTACAGAACCCTGGTCTTATCCTGTGTACCTCTTGGTCTACAGTTCCGAACCGTGAGTGTTCACTGAAAACAAGCTTGGGGGCTTTCCTCTTCACGGCGCTTCGCGGACTTCTGTAGTGCAATGTGCCTGGCAGGCCGCGAACACAGTCCGACGGTCAAACAAAAAGAAGAAAAACAACAACAACCACTGCCGATGGCACGCGCTACGGAGCGTTCGAGACTCCTGTAGCATAAACACCCCCAGACGACTGGAGGTGTATGCGCAGTTCGACCTGTAGACCCCGGTTCGGAGAAGGGGTGAAGCGGGCCAACCAGCTACGGAACCGGGCTCGGGCCCGGGTAGCGGTGGTAGAGCGGGAGCGAGCAGGGACGCGCGCACGCACGAGCGGATCGACGCCTCGACGCCCCGGAGCAGCACTGGGTGACGTACCAGTGCTGACGGGCGGAGGCGGTTCCGTGCTCGCTCGCGTGCTGCGCGTCCACTCCGGCTCGGCTCCGACTAAACGCGCGCGAAGAGCGGAGGCGACGTTTAGAATAAGCTGGGTGGACTGACCTTGGCGGTCGGTTGCGGACAAGCCCGTGCTTGTCCCCCTACGCCGCCGCCGGTCCGCTCCGTATTTAATATACAAACCAATCTATCATAACACTACAGTACCGAGGTACTGTAGTGGGCTACTGTAGTGCAGGTCGGCCTGCACCGTAATACTGTCAGCTATGTCGAGGCTGACAGTACACGTATTACTCGTGGTGCGTGCGCGCTTCGTTCGCGCGCTGTACACGTGTGCACGTGTATGCGCGTGTCCCTTGTCCCTGTGGTGTACACATGGACACGCGCGGTTGTACTGTAGAGCTCGTCGCTCTACAGTAGCTGATCTAGTTCTTGATCTAATCTAATTTAAAGCCCCAGGGGGGGGTTATGCTACACGGCCCCCCCCTCAAGACTGAACGTCCACGTTCAGCAGTCTCGGGCTTGTAGAGGCGACCATGTCGGATCCCCTCCCTGTAGTCCTGGACTTGACCCGGGTTCCACCTCACCCGTCCTCGCGTTGCTCTGAGTTATCTATCGTCCACCCCGTTCCCCCTATTGGCCATCTTGTCCTCTGCCGTCCGCTCCTTCTCCGTCCGCGCATCGGTGCGCCTCTCTTGTTATTTCCTTTTCCGGACTCGGGTCGCTGCGCCCCCGCTGTCCTGTCCCTCTTCGTCGGAGGCCTCAGTGTCAGGGTCACCATGACGTCGCCCTCCGATGGTCGGTTCGCCGCGTCCGTCGCTACTCCGTCGAGCTCCGTAACTCCCTGCCCTTCGCAGCCGTGTCCTTCGTCGCAATCTCCCGGAGGCGCCGCTTCCCTTCCGCCGTCGACGGCGGAAGTCGCGGCCCCGGCTGGGCACGTTCCGTGTCGCACCGGGGCAATCGGGCGTCCTTGGATTACTGTACAGCCATTTCAGCGAGCTCGTGTCTCTCGGGAGTCGACGTCCTCTGTCGAACTGATCCCCTCCGCCACCGCCCCTCGTCTGCCTGTTGATGCAGGCCCCGTCGGGGGCGCTACAGCCGCGCTTCCCGGCGCGACGGATTCGCGCGGGAGATCGGGCAGCGGCCCTCGCGTTGGCGAACATCCTGAGACGCCTCAGGATCCGGCGGGTCAAGCCCCCGCGGGGGTCGAGGCTCCATCCGAGTGGTACGGGGCGGCGCTCGAGCGTTCCGCCCCGTTGCCCCTAGACCGTCTAAGGTTCGCGTGGTGCCGCTTTGCCCGTGCCGGCATTACTGTTGGGGAGCTGCTGGCGCGGGAGCAACTTCGTCCCGATTTGCTACGCGTCCGGAAGGTCTACGAAGCCGGACGCGTAGAGGAGGCCTCGCTCGTTCTGGGGCGCCTGCTGGCAGAAGGTGGCGGTGCAGCGTATCAAATCCCTTCTGCCATCCCCGGCGATCGCACGTTTGCGTACAGCCTCGGTGAGGTAGAATACGTGGATCGCATGGCCACGTATCTCCTCCACCGCGAGGGGTCGGCCCCTCGCGAGTTCGTCTTGTCCCACGTGGGTAGTCTCTATGTGAGCCCCCGTCCTTTCGCGTACTCGAGGGCGCGCGTCGCCTTGCAAAAATCAGCGTGCTCGCTGATGAGACTACACGGAGTCGCCATTGCTCCTCACGATTGGTCGGCGTATCGCCATTCCGAGGAGGAGGACGGGCGCGTTTTCCGTCACGCTTCCTTCGAAGGAGGCCTGTCCCCCCACGACTTCCCCCGGCTCCCTGCAGTGATACAGGAGACCTTCCCTTCGTTGGGAGTTCATCCGCTGCTTCCTTATGTGCTCAAGCACTTCGGTGTGGCGTGCTCAAATGCTCAACATCCGGCTTATGCAGACTTAATGCACAACGTAGAGAGGGAATGGGCCTGGGCCCTCGGGAATGCGTTCATGAACGAAGTGTCCATTCACGGACGCGTGTTTGTCCAGCCCCTCGAGGTGCTGGCCTACTTGGGGAGGGTTGCGTGGGACCTCCCCAACGTCCCCCTTCATCCGCTCGAGCGGAGTAACCAGCATGTGCCTTGGTCTTACGGGTTCGCCCTCGGGCTCATGCATCGGGCTTGCGAGGTGAGCGAAAGCCAGCGTCGGCGCTGGCCCGATTTCACTACCGGCGAGCGGTCCTCCCTCCTCGTGTATGACCATCGTGCTGACGCCTTCGTGGCGCGCCAGGTGGCGCCGGCGTCCTCTTCGGAACACGTCAGGAGCGGGGGCGGGGTCGGCTCCGCCTCGCGTGAAGCGCGAAAGAAGCGATATCGCGATTTGGACAGTGAGCCCGCTCCCCATCCTTCTGCACGTGCGGACCCGCGGTTCGAGACTTTTCTCGCCGGAAGCGACTTTGGGCCGGTGGCAAGTCCTCCGGTCCCCCCTGTTCCTCCCCTCAGTGCGGTGCTGCCGCGTGAGGCGCCCCAAGTGGCGTCCGTACGCCACGCGACGTTGGGGGGAGAGGACGTCAGGGCCGTGCCGTCGTTAGTCCATGCCTTGGGTCGCGCTGCCGATCGCACTTGGCAGGTGGGCGGTCTCCTTGGCACACTCGCGAGCTGGTACTTGGCGCGAAGCGACGAAGCACGTCGCCTCGAGGCAGACCGCGCGTCGTCCGTGTCCGAGCTGCGCCGTGTACGCAACGAGTTAGCCGCGTCACGCGAGTCCTCTGATCGGCAAGCGAGCCTTCTGAAGCTGACTACCTCCGAACGTGACCGGTACCGCCGCGAACGGGACGACCTCCGAAGCCTTCGCGTGGCGTCTTCGTCGACGCCACACCCGATCAGGCGGGATCCCTACGAGCAGACGGGGTACGAGGCCGCTACGGTGGGCAACGTCCCGGATCCTCAGAGCAGTGTGCATCGCTGGACCCGCCATAGTGAGGTGGCGTTGCCCCCACTGGCGGAGCACGCGGCAGAGTCGCCTCGTCACCCCAGTTACTGTCCCCCGAGCCTTTACGGGTCGGGGGTCGCTTCGCCGCCAAACCGCACAAATCAGTGAACCGGTCGTCCCGTTATACCCATCGCGGGTTTGCTCTTCCAACCGTCCCCTTCTCTGCGTAAAGTCAACCCCGTCTCTTTTGTGCACGCGATGTCCGTCGTACAGTTCCTCTCCTTTCCTCGAAGCCGAGCCTCGATAGTGCTCCTCGAGCTTCTCCTATGTATATTTTTCTCCTTCTGCGACATGGCCTGCCGCGGGGGTCTCGACGCCCTTGCGGCGCGTGAGGTTGGTCGAGCCCTACGAGTTGGCTTTCGATAGTGCTCCGCGCGATTCTTCTCCCTCTTACGAAAGGGTCTCTGGTGGGCGCCATCATGTTCGTGCGTGTACCGCGTCTTGTCTTCCCTTCTCGAGGTCGTCGTCGTACTCGGACGAGGGCAAGGCCCGAGGGACCTGTACTTCTCATCGCGGCCCTCGCCTCCGGTGGCGAGGGCACTGCTCGTGATACTGTCTTCCGGGTCGCGCCCCTCGCCGTCGGAGCGAGGGCGCGGCGGGCGGTGTATGTCTTCTCCTCGCGCCCCTCGCCTCCGTGGGCGAGGGCACAGCGCGGTATTGTCCTTGCCATCGCGCCCCTCGCCTCCGAGGGCGAGGGCAGATGGGTAAGAGAGCGGTTAGTGGACGACCCGAATCGTCCGCCAGGGGATGGAGAGGGCGCCGTCTCCTCTTCCCTGGCGCCGGGGCTCGGGCCCGTGGGGTTATGGCGAGGGGGCAGGCGCCTCGTGGTGAATGCCTTCGTCCGCCTGACGCGTCCCCTTCCCCGCGCGACGTCGCGCTCCGTACTGTAGTCTCCCCCGCCCGTGCTCTTGACGATGAGCGGAGAGGGGTAAGAGACCTTGGCATGTGGGGGAAGGGGGGAGGAGTCGTCCCCTCTCTCATCGCCAGAGCGGCTCGTCCGCATGGTCGTGTGGGTGGCCCTGGCCGACCTTGATACTCCCCAATTCCACACGCGGAGTTGGCGTTCGTCGCATCGGTGTGGGGTTCTCGAGTCCTCTTGCGAACCAACGGTGGGGAGGCGGCGAGGACTGGCGTGTTCGTTACTCGCGTGCCGTACCCACCGCTGGGTGACTTCCTTGCGCAGCGTCTCGAGTCGCTGGTCTTGGTGCCTGCTCCGCTTTCGGGACGCCCCGTGCGTCGGACTTCTGCGCATTTCGCAGGTTTGACAATTCTGGAGGGGGCGGCATCGGGACCGCGCCCCTCCATGGTCGGGTTCCGGTAGCGTGTGCTGGTCCGTGGGTACACGCTGTACTCTTCCCACGCGTCGCCGTCCGAACGTCCCTTGCGCGTTGTACGTATCACGTGCGCTTGTACGTCATGTAAGGGCACTGTCTCCCAGTGTAATTTCGCGTTCCACTAATTTTTCTCCCTTATTTAGGGTATGGCCGTGGCTGTTTGTTGGGGCTCTGATCTCGAGTGTATCAGCCGACGGCGGCCCATACTGTCTCTTTCTCTCCCCTCGTTCCGACTGGGGCGTACTTGTCGTTGCTATCTAATGCAGCGCTGCGTCTTCCCGTCGTCGCGGGGGCCTCGGGATCGCGGACTATTTCGTCATAGCGCAGCTGGTCCGGACCGGGGCGTGCAGGACAGCTGTCCCCATGTCGGGAGAACTTGTGGCGACCGCGGGGCGACTATATCGCTCTAGGAGATCGTCTCCCTGCTGGAGGGCTTCTTGCCCACAGTCCGTGACGCGGTGCCCTCAGGGCGCAGCTCGTGCTGCTCGCTTCCTCTGGTTTGCGTACGGGACCTTCGTCGATACGTCTTGACGTCCTCTGGTCAAATGCGAAACCGCGATGCCTTCGTGGGCACTCGTTTTAGGGCATTTTCGCGTTCGACCGCGTCACTCTGCCTTCTCCTCCTCGAGGTGCGACTGCTTTGCGTAGGGCAGCACGTACTATCCTCCCTACTGCCTCTTGCCGGCGATAACTGGTCGTTTTCGATGAACTCGGTTGCCAATACGTCTTGACGTCTCGCGAATTATTCCGTTGCTGCTCTCAGGGGACAGCTGTCCCTTCGCGCGTCCCCTTTTGCTCCATGTACGCGGGGTGCGCTTAATTCGAGGTGGAATTTAATCCGCAACGATGCGGTTGAGGGCCCCCTCCTCAAGAGTGAACGTCCTCGTTCACTTCTGAGGTGAGGTCTCTCCCTGTACGCGCCCGGAGTCTTTGTGCGTACCGGGACACCAACTCCTCGGGGATGTGGGTACGCGCCGTCCATGTGGGAGTATCGTAGTCTGCCCATTTAATGAGGAACTCCGTAGTTCCATCCTCCATGACGCGATGCTTGAGTAGCCGTTCGACGGCATACTGTGTGCCTTCGTTGATCTTGTCGGCAAGGTCTTCGGGGGTAGTCGTGCTAGCCCTTGGCGCGTTCGCCGGCGGGGGTGTGTAGACGCAGCGGTCTGCCGAGACGCGCTCGGTAACTCCATCACGATCGATCGTGATGGTGCGCTGGTCGTTCGCGAGAACTCGGTACGGTCCGACAGCCGGGGAGGCCAGCTTGTTTGATGTCTTCCCCCTATCGGTGGGGTTCAGATATACGTAGTCACCTGCCTTGAGGCGCGAGTTGATGCGCCGAATACGCTTGTCGAAGTCGCGTTTATAGCGAGCTTGCGTTCGCCGAAGGCTTCCGTAGGCCTTCTGGATGGTCGAGTCCAAGGTCTTGAGGAACTCGGCACGTTGGTTCCCCCTATCGGAAGGGGTCGCGTCGCCGTCCGCCCGTCGGAGAGAGAACTCCGGCGGTGGCCTGCTGAGCACGAGCTCAAACGGCGTGGTGCGTGTGGTGCGATGTACGTGGGAGTTGTATGCGTACGTAAGCGGCCCCACGTACACATCCCAGTCGTCCTGGTGTTCACCCACGTAGTTCCGCAGCATCGAGGCGATTGTTCGGTTATATCGCTCGACTTGCCCGTTCGTCTGGGGATGGTACGCCGAAGTGTACAAATTCGTTATCCCCAGAACACGGCACGTGCTGTGGAAGAACTTGGCATTAAACTGAGGGCCGTTGTCCGAAAGCAACGTGCGGGGGACGCCATACTTGAACACCCACGAGTCGCAGAACGCAACTGCAACCGTGTACGCGGTTATCGTGCGGAGCGCCACGACTTGCGTCAGCTTGCTAAAACGGTCCGTAATCACGAGCAGGAATCGTTTTCCTGTCCTCGTCTTGGGGAGCGGCCCCAAGATGTCGATGGCGAGGCTCTCGAGAGGCCTCGTAGCTGGGAACAATCTCAATCGATTGAGATGTTTCCTCAGCTTGACCCGGTTCATCGCGCAGGTCCGACACCCTCGCACCGTGGCTGCCACGTCTGCAGCCAGGTGGGGCCAGTAGTACTCGCGTCGAAGTGCGTAGTACATACGGTTCTGGCCCGGGTGCCCCGCGATGGCCGGGTTGTGGCACAGGCGAAGGAGCCTGGCGCGGAGCGTCCGAGGTACCACGACTTGAACGATATCAGGGTCGAAGGGGTGTCTCCGTTTGAGCACCCCTTGGTGGTCCTCGAAGAACGCGGAGTCCCGGGACTCTGACTGTCGTGCCAAAACGGTTTGGCAGAAGTCATCCACGCGTTGCTCCTCGGCTATCTCCTCTATCGTAAGAGGGGCCGGAAGGTCGTCCTGCGGTGGGGCGACCGGGGAGTCGAGCGCGCCAGCCTCGGGGTCTTCGGCGCGCTGGATATCGGCGGCGTCGAACTCGTCGTTCTCCTCCCAAAACGAATTGGGTCCTTGAAGAGCGGGGGCTTCGTCGTCACCTCGCGGTTCGTCGCGCGTCCGTGCGCGCGACCTTGTTCGGGCTTCGGCTTGGTTCCGTGTCGTTACGAAGACATGGACGGCCTGATGATCGCAGCTCGCGGTACAGGCGTGTTCCGCGAGCTCGTTCGATACGTCTCGAACTGTCGTGCCCCCGTCGAAAGTGGGGATGTCGTCATCCACCTCGACGGTGGGGCGAGGGTCATCGGCGACCTTCGGCGACACGAGTCGTGACAGGGCATCGGGCACCTGATGCGCGCGCCCGGGGCGGTACTGAATGGTGAAATCGTATTCAGCCAGACGTAGCCGCCACCGGGTGAGTCTTCCTGAGCTCTCCGTGAGCGACATGAGCCATCGGAGGGCGTCGTGATCCGTCCGGACGGTGAACTTGGTTCCTTCGATATACGGCCGCAGTGTGCGGACGGCCCACACCACGGCGAAGCACTCACGCTCCGTAGCGCTGTAGTTCCGTTCGCTATCGCTTAGCGAGTACGAACAGTACCCAACGGGGCGCCAATCGTTTGGTTCGTCGTGCTCCTGTAGGAGGGTACACCCGAGTTGATATGCACTGGCGTCAGTGTCCAACAGGTACGGTCGGCCGTACCGTGGTAGGGCGAGGATCGGCGGGGAGATCATCGCCGCCTTCAGGCTTTCGAAAGCCTGAAGCTGAACCTCCGTTGGGTTATCGAAATCGTGATCCGAGTCCTTGCGCGTTATATCGGTTAACGGACGGGCAATCTTCGAGAAGCCCTTGACGAAGCGACGATACACGTTACACGCCCCGAGGAACGAGCGCACCTGCGTCAACGTCCTCGGGAACGTGAACGTTCGGAAGGCGTCGGAGGCCGTATCCGAAACGCTCAGCTTACCTGGGGATATCACGTGCCCCAGGTAATGCACCTTGGGACGGAAGAAGCTGCACTTCTTAAGCTTGAGGGAGATGCCGGCACTCCGCAACAAGCTCAAGACGGTATCGAGATGCCTTGCGTGTTCCGCGTCCGTACGCGAGAACACGATAACGTCATCGAGATAGACGAGGCATATTTGCCAGCGGACTCCGGAGAGTATGATATCGAGGGCACGTTGGAAGGTGGCCGGTGCCCCTTTCAATCCAAACGGCATGCGTAAATGGCGGTACGTACCCATATGTGTCGTGAAGGTAGTCTTATCCCGGTCCTCCGGAGCGACCGGGATCTGCCAATAACCGGAATTGCAGTCCAACGTCGTAAAGACGGCTGCATCTCCTAACGAGTCGATGCAGTCGTCCATACGCGGCAGCGGATACGAATCCGCTGCAGTCTTTGCGTTGAGGCGCCGGTAGTCCACGCAGAACCGAAGAGAGCCGTCTTTCTTCGGTACGAGCACCACCGGGGACGCCCACTCGGTGCTCGCGGGTTCGATAACCCCTGCGTTCAACATCTTGTTGACCTCCTTCGCGACCATTTCGCGCATGGCCGGGCCCTTCCGATAGGGCATAGAACGAATCGGTTTCGTTCCCGGTTCGAGGGGAATGCGGTGCTCTGTGGCTTGGAACGTTCCGAGCGCACCGCTCCACAGACTCGAGTGCTTACGGAGCATCTCGAGCACGTGGCCACGGAGCTTGTCATCATCGATGTATGACAAGTCAATCTCTTTTTCCCAATCCATCGGTGGATTTTCGGGATCCTTCTGCTGGGGGGGTACAGTACCCTCCGCCGTCGGTTGGGGTATAGGTGACCGTTCGTCCGGGTCAACCCCTTCACCCCCCGCGGTGGCCTTCTCGTCGGAGCTGGATCGGCCAGCTCCGACCTCTCTGACTTGATCGGTCAAGTCGGTCAGATGCAACGCGAGCGCGACCCCCTCAGCGACTCGACGTTCGGGCGTGAGGATCGCGAGGGGGTTGCGCTTCGCGTATCCCACGACGGTGTGCTTCGGAAGCCGCCTCTCCCGTCGCGAGAAGTTTGCGACGAGGACTTCGAATGTCTGGTTCGGCAGGACTTCCGCGACGCCATTCGTCAGCCTCACTCCATGGCGGTGTTGGAGTGAGGGCTTGGGCTCCAGGAACACGAGACCCCTCCCCGCGGTTGTCACACGCACACGGGCTTGCGACATCGCGGGGATGGTGGCCCAGCGGGCGATTCGGATCGCCTGCGGGGCCTCCTCGCGTACCTCCGGACGACTCGTTTGGCGACCATGTCGCCTGGTAGGGGGAGTCGGTTCCCCCTTCCCATTGACGATGGCTACCGAGCCACCGTGACGAAGTTCGAGCTTCTGTCCATCGATGTCGATGCTGCGTACGTGCGCATCAATGAACGCGGTCCCAAGTAGAACGGGAACAGCGAGTTGTTCGGCCACTACGAAAGGTATGCGGAACGTCGTGTTCCGTAGCCGGACCGCGAGGCGGACGACCGCCGTAAGTCGAAGCGGGTTACTGTTCGCGCCAGCCAGGCGTGGTAATGGCGCGCCCCGTATTACGTAGCGGGCCCAGTCGGGAGGGAGGTCGGCCTTCCTCACCAAGTTGTAGCCCGAGCACGTGTCGACGGCGATCGTGTGGGGCTTAAACGCGTTGCCTTCGGTGGCCACGGAGCCCAAGACGTTATATATTTTCGACGTCATGAGGCATACGAGGCCATCGACCACCTTGGGCGCGACCTTATCGGTGGGGTCGTTCCGCCGGGGCCTTCGACTTCGGCGTTGGCCCCTCTTGCGTTTCCTTCGGCTCGAGCCGGGGGACGTTCGCGTCTCAGTGCCGCCCGTCCAGGTGCTGGAGTCCGTACGAGGCGGACATTTCGTCGGCGACCTTGGGCTCACCGGGGTCCGAAGGGCGACCGACTCGTGTCGGTCGGCGTTAACCACGTCTCGCTCGTTGCGCTTCACTGGGATGTCGGGTGTCCCTGTGGTGCCTTCTTCCAACATCGGGTCTACGTGGGCCTCGGTGTTGGGTTTCTCCTGCAATGTCGACATTGCTGGAGTCCCCGTGCTCGACTCCGATAGCGGGGGATGTATTATCGGACAATACCCCCCGTGTCCTTGGCCAGCACGCGGGGACCGGTCTAGTTCATAGGGAAAAGACGGCTCACGCGACCGCGTGTACGTAACCGTCTTTACCCTTTTTTCGAACTACCGGTGCTATCGGAGCTACCCCCCTGGCTATCGTCGGCCAGGTCTTCTCCGGGTGGCCGACCACGTGGGTCGGGACTATTCCTCCCGGGCGGCTCGGCAGCCTTGGCGAAGTACTCGGGTACTTCCGGGCCTTGACCTGCGGCGTCCGGCCGTCGCAGGATATGGGGGATGAAGCGAGTCGGCTCTCCTTCGTGACCCTCCGCGGGTAGGGGGTACGGATCCTCTACCCAGTCTTGCAGGTACATTATCGCATTCTGTACCTGTTGGGGTAACCGAGAACGGTCTCGGTCCCCTCTCCCTCCTTGGCGGGGGTACCTTGTGTCGGCCTGGCGGTAGTCGGGCCGATCGCGACGATCGAGTTCGGTACGACGATACCCGCCTCCACGGGGGCGAATCGAGCGCCCCCACCCGACCGATTCGGGAAACCTTGACGCGGGGGACGACCCTCGCCGACCGCTTGCCGGAGTAGATTGCGCGCCCCGGGGCCCGTCTCCATCTGGTAGCGGTAGTTCCTGTACGCCGTGAACATTCGTTGTTCCGGCGACAGGAACGGGCAGGCGTACATGGCGTGTCCGTACGTACGACATAGCCAGCACACGTACGCGCTGCCGTCCGTTGAGGCGAAGGTCGCCGCGTGACGCGCCTCCTCATCGGTGAGGAGGGGCACGCGAGGGGCTTCACCTCCGGTATCTCGGTTTGAGATGTCGAGCTCAGCGACCCGGGGAACCGTACCCCTGGGTGCTCTGGGAGTGGCCGCGAACGCGGTCGCGTAGCTCGACGTCGTTCCGGTCGACATCGGTGAAGGGGGTCGACCCCCTACCGGCCCTGCTCCTTGCGTAATGAGGACAGGGTCGGCCTGCCACTCATCCTCCCCGACATGGAGGGTAGAGGCGGGCGAACTTGTTGCGGCGGACTTCGTAGTCTTGCCAGCCCTTCCTGCCGGTTTCGAATCCGGCAGAGGTAAACCGCGTCGAGCGCGGTAAGTGGTTCCTTCTGCCGTTGCGATACGGCGGATGGTCGGAAGATCGGTCTTCTGGCGGCTCGGCAGCCGCTGCACTGTCTCGGAAACTGCGGCACGGGTCGCAGGAGCGAGTCCCCGCACGAAGTAGTGCGCGAGGGACTGTTCGGAGAACACTGCCGTGCACCGGAACGCGGCCGTTTCGAGCCGGTCCGCGAACGTGCTCTCCGTTTCATGAGATTGCTGTCCCGCCGTCGCGACAGCGTCGTACGCTTCACCTAACACGTCGTCGGTTAGGTAGCGTTTCAAGAACTGGTTCACGAGTCCCGGCCAACTCACGTCGTCGTGTAGTTGGCCGGCGCGGAGGCCACGCATCGTATAACTCGTATACAGGCGCTCCGCGTCGCGCTCTAAGAAGTGCGCGAGGACTCTCACGGCAACACCTTCGGTCAGGTGTTGCGAGTTGAAGGTTATCCGAATATCCTTCAAGAACGGTAGGAGCTGGATCGGGTCCGTACCGTCAAAGCTCCTCATCGTGGGACGGATCCCACGGCAGCGTTGGACGTACTTCGCGATCCGTCCCGCGTCACCCGAGGTGACGAGCCTCGAGGTGCTATCCAAGCGGTACATACGATAGTCAGCGACGGCGCTGAACTCTTGGATCATCGTATGCACCGGCTCGAGCCCGGGTTCGGCGGGACCTAGCGTGCCGAAGGAGGTAACCGGTAGCGTACGGACGTCTACCGGACCTGGATGCTCGGCATAACTCGCCGGCGGGTAGCCGCCCCAGCGGGGATCGACGGGGAACATCGGTTCTCCGGATCCGCGGGCGGCTCCTCCACGGTCCTGTTCGTCCGCGTACGATACGCGGTCCATCTGCCGCCTACTTACGGGGATAGGCGGCAATGCTTGGGTCTCGGACGCGAGATTCGCGCCCATCGGAGGACAGTTTCCTTCCGCAGTCCGACTGGCGTCGGCGCCAGTCGGACGCCAACCTTCCGGAGCGACGGCGCTCGGAGGTACGGCACCACCGGGCCCTCTCGTGGGGGCACCGGGCAGCCTTGCGGCCATGGTCCGTTCCATGTCACGAGCACGCTGTCGCGTAGCGTTGAGCTCGGCGGAGAGGTGCGCGAACGCACCCAACTGCTCTGCTGACGGGGACGGTCGATCGTCGGGACGTCTCGTCGAGGTCGGCCTCGTGGGGCGACCTTGCCCGTGCCGTACGGGCTGTGCGAGACGTGAGTCTTCGACGAGCACCAGTCGCGAGTGTAACTCGTCGACTAGTGCTCGGAGATTCTCCAAGGACTGGCTGACTCGATCGAACCTCCCTTCACGTAGGGAGCGAAGCTCGTCCATACATCGCGAGTAGACGGCGTCCGTCACGTCTATACGGAGTGAAGTACGGACTTCCTCGATGTAGTCAGCTATGCGATCGAACATCGCAGCCGCTTGTCCTTCGGGGGACTCGGGCGACGGTTCGCGGTCTCGGAGACCAGCGTCGCCGTCGCCGAACGGCGGGGATGGTGCGTGCATAGCGGCCGCCCTCGGATCCGCCGGTTCGGACCGGATCGAGGTGGCGTATTCTTGACTCATCTCAACGCGTACGGACGCGGAGGAAAAAGAAAGTCTTCTCGGAAAGATCTCGGGGTCTTCTAGGTCGAGAGACCACTGTAGCATAAACACCCCCAGACGACTGGAGGTGTATGCGCAGTTTGACCTGTAGACCCCGGTTCGGAGAAGGGCTGAAGCGGGCCAACCAGCTCCGGAACCGGGCTCGGGCCCTGGTAGCGGTGGTAGAGCGGGAGCGAGCAGGGACGCGCGCACGCACGAGCGGATCGACGCCTCGACGCCCCGGAGCAGCACTGGGTGACGTACCAGTGCTGATGGGCGGAGGCGGTTCCGTGCTCGCTCGCGTGCTGCGCGTCCACTCCGGCTCGGCTCCGACTAAACGCGCGCGAAGAGCGAAGGCGACGTTTAGAATAAGCTGGGTGCACTGACCTTGGCGGTCGGTTGAGGACAAGCCCGTGCTTGTCCCCTTCCGCCGCCGTCGGTCCGCTCCATATTTAATATACAAAACACTCTATCATAACACTACAGTACCGTGGTACTGTAGTGGGCTACTGTAGTGCAGGTCGGCCTGCACTGTAATACTGTCGGTTATGTCGAGGCTGACAGTACACGTATCACTCGTAGTGCGTGCGCGCTTCGTTCGCGCGCTGTACACGTGTACATGTGTATGCGCAAGTCCCTTGTCCCCGTGGTGTACACGTGGACACGCGCGGTGGTACTGTAGAGCTCGACGCTCTACAGTAGCTGATCTAGTTCTTGATCTAATCTAATTTAAACCCCCAGGGGGGGGTTATACTACAGCGTGAACGCGAAGACGCTAGCGGATTCGTATCCGCTGCCGCGTATGGACGATTGTATAGATTCGCTGGGCGACGCAGCAGTCTTCACGACGTTAGACTGCAACTCCGGCCACTGGCAGACACCAGTCGCGCCGGAGGACCGCGACAAGACGACGTTCACCACGCACATGGGGACATTCCGCCACCTACGGATGCCGTTTGGGCTGAAAGGGGCACCGGCCACCTTTCAGCGCGCGCTCGACATCATCCTCTCAGGCGTCCGTTGGCAGATCTCCCTCGTCTATTTGGATGATGTCACTGTCTTTTCGCGTACACACGAGGAGCACGCAAAACACCTCGAAACTGTCTTGAGCCTGTTGGGAAGCGCCGGCATCTCTCTCAAGCTCAAGAAGTGTAGCTTCTTTCAGCCCAAGGTGGACCTTGGGCTCCATTACCTGGGGCACGTTATATCCCCAGGTAAGCTCAGCGTCGCGGAGACCGCGGCCGACGCGTTCGGGACGTTCACGTTCCCGAGGATGCTGACGAAGGCGCGCTCGTTCCTCGGGGCCGGCAACGTCTACCGCCGCTTCGTCGAGTGATTCGCAAAAATTGCACGTCCGCTGACGGATATGACGCGTAAAGATGCCGACCCTGACTTCGACCATCCCACCGCGTTGCAACTACACGCGTTCGAGGAGCTCAAGTCGCGGATGATCGCCCCACCTATACTCTCGCTTCCGCGGTATGGACGACCGTACATGATAGATACGGACGCGAGCGCGTATCAGCTTGGCTGCACGCTGTTGCAGGAGCACGACGGGTCCAACGACTGGCGCCCCGTCGGCTACTGGTCCTACTCGCTGAAAGACAGCGAGAGGAACTACAGCGCGACTGAACGCAAGTGTTTCGCCGTAGTGTGGGCCGTCCGCACACTACGGCCGTACGTAGAAGGCACCAAGTTCACCGTCCGTACGGATCACGACGCGTTGAGGTGGCTCATGTCCCTCACCGAAAGTTCTGGAAGACTCACGCGTTGACGGCTACGTCTGGCTGAATACGACTTCACCCTTCAGTACCGCCCCGGACGCGTTCATCAGGTTCCGGACGCGTTATCGCGTCTCATCTCGCCGAGGGTCGCCGACGACCCTGCACCAGTCGTCGAGGTGGATGACGACATTCCCACCTTCCACGCGGGCACTACAGTACGCGACGTTTCGGACGAGCTCGCGGATCACGTCTGCACCGCGAAGTGTGACCACAGGACCGTCCAGGTGCTCATCAGCACGCGGAAGCACACCGAGACGCAAAGAAGAAAGCGTGCCCGAGCACGCGACGAGCCGAGGGGCGACCAAGAAGCCCCGGCTCTAGAAGGACCCCACACGCCGTAGGAGGAGACCGAAGAATTTGACGCGACCGATATCGAGCGCGTAGAAGGCAACGAAGCCGACGCGTCTGACTCCCAGGTCGCCTCACCTCAGGACGACCTGCCAGCCCCTCTTACGATAGAGGAGATAGCCGAGGCGCAATGCGTTGACAACTTCTGCCAAACGGTATTGGCAAGACAGTCTGAGTCCAAGAACTCCGCGTTCTTCGAGGACCACCAAGGAGTGCTGACGGGCAGACACCCCTTCGACCCTGACATCGCACAGGTGGCGGTGCCTCGGACCTTACGCGCTCGCTTGCTGCGGCTCTGCCACAACCCGGCCATGGCGGGACACCCGGGGCAGAAGGGCATGTACCAAACGCTCCGTCGGGAATATTATTGGCCACACCTGGCCGCGGACGTGGCGTCTACCGTGCGAGGGTGCCCGACCTCCGCCATGAATCGCGTTAAGCTACGGAAACATCTCAACCGATTGAGACTGTTCCCCGCAACGCGTCCGCTGGAGAGTCTCGCGATAGACATCCTGGGACCACTTCCGAAGACCAAGGCAGGGAAACGATTCCTCCTGGTCATAACGGACCGCTTCACGAAGCTCACACAAGTCGTTGCGCTTCGAACTATCACCGCGTATACGGTCGCGATCGCGTTCTGCGACGCGTAGGTCTTCAAGTATGGCGTGCCGCGTTCGCTATTATCGGACAACGGTCTGCAATTTAACGCGAAGTTCTTCCAGAGTGTGTGCCGCGTCCTGGGGATAACGAACATGTGCACCTCCGCGTACCATCCCCAGACGAACGGGCAGGTCGAACGCTACAATCGGACGATAGCGTCAATGCTTCGTAACTACGTGAATGAACATCAGGACGATTGGGACGTGTACGTGGGGCCGTTGACTTACGCGTACAACTCCCACGTACACCGAACCACGCGTACGACACCTTTCGAGCTCGTGCTTAGCAGACCCCCGCCGGAGTTCTCTCTCCGCAGAGCCGACGGGGACGCTCCCCCTCCGGATAGGGGCACGCAGAGAGCAGAGTTCCTCAAGACTCTCGATGCGACAATTCAAAAGGCCTACGGAAGCCTGCGTGGAACGCAGGCCCGTTACAAACGCGACTTCGATAAACGCGTTCGGAGGATCGACGCGCGCCTCAAGCCCGGCGACTACGCGTATCTCAACCCCACCGACGGGGCAAAGACGTCGAATAAGCTCGCGTCACCGGCCGTTGGACCATACCGCATCTTGGCCAACGACAGACGCACGATCACGATCGATTGTGATGGGGTGACGGAGCGCGTCTCCGCAGACCGCTGCGTGTATGCGCCTCCCCCTACAAGTGCGGCACGCGCAAGTACTACCACCCCGGGTGACCTGGCCAACAAAGTCACCGAGGGCACACAATACGCCGTCGAACGGCTACTGAAACATCGCGTGATGGGGGACGGAACGACCATGTTCCTCATCAAGTGGGCGGACTACGATACGCGGTCCATGGACCGCGAGAACTCACGTGCGGGAGGAGTTAGTGTCACGCTACGCTAAACGACTCCGGACGCGTACAGGGACAGACCTCTCCTCGGAAGTGAACGCGGACGTTCACTCTTGAGGAAGGGGCCCTCAACCGCCTCGTCACCGCAAAATTAATACCTCGCGGCTAGAGACAGATTACGCGTACAGAAGGTCAAATGTGCCCATACGAAGGGGCGGCAAAGGAAACCGCGAAATGTCAAGACGTACTGACCATCGAGTACCGCGGACGCGACCCACCGGCTGTAACTGAACTCGGAAGAAAATACAGCACGTACGGCCTTACAAAAATCGGTCGTAGAGCGACCAGCAGGACAAGGAGGTTAACGACCTCCGAAGGAACGCGGAAGCACCAGATAGCACTCGCGAGTACAGTGCTCGACTCGAAAAGGGGATAGGACTTCAAGACAGGTTGACAGTCTAAGCCCACTCACGCGACACACCAGCACCGAGTAGCACGAACGGCTGGGAACGAAACGTCTCGCGTAGTTGCCGTCGAGATCTAGGAGAGCGTTGTCGCCCGCCTAGTCGGGAAATGACCTGATCGGTCGTGGCCAGTATCACGCGTGGGGGGGGACTCACGAGCTCGCGGTAGCAGATGCCCGACAACGCGCAGACGAGAAGAGGTGGGCATACAAAAACTGACGCCGCTGCGACCCCACTGTATTTTGCGGGAAGGGCGCCGTCGCGCGCCGCCAACCCCACTGTCAGTCTGTTACCACAAACCAAAAACAATTGGGGGAATGCTCTAAAAATATGTGGGAAACACAGACCGAATGACACTGTATGCCAAGTTACCGCCGCTATTGGCTACGCCGCAAACCGCCACCACCCCGGAAATAATCAAGAAAAAAAGAGACGCACAGTGAAGCAACGCGCAAGTGCGCACGTGCGCCTACGACCGACAGGGCATGTGGGAGGAACAACACGCAATCGGACAGCTAAAAGCAGAGTGTGGAGCGCGTGCCCTTCGAGGGGGAACGCTCCATATTGTATGGTAGGGGTGCGGATAAGAGCGTCGACACCGACCTCCCCCTCGCTCCATCGCGCCGGCAGACCCCGCGCCCTCCGCGCGGGCGAACAACAACGAGGATTTCGCGATTCGCCGCACGCGCTCGAACGCGCTGAGAGCGTACACACGAAAACGTCGTTGCCACCACGCTACAGCGCGCGGACACGCCGCCGCAGAAAGCCACCGCACGTGCGCGCCGTCACGCACCTTTGCGGCGGCTCCCTCCCCACCGCCTCGATAGGCGGGACCCTGCGACACACCGCCGCGTCGGGCGAAGAAGCGGTAAAACGGGGATCGCACCGGTCGCTTGCACACCGGATTGGGGAAGAGAGCATGCCCAGCGCGCGCTCGGCGGACGCGTCACGAAGGGCACGCGAAACGCGAAGACGTCGCGTAGGAGAGTGCCGTCAGCACCGCGCTCGGACGCGTTGGGTGCGTAGCGAATAGTTCGCGACAACACGCAGGGCCGTGCCCGGCCTCGACCGCGACCCGCGGTAACGGCACCGGAGGAGGGGTATGAAGGACCCCTCACCCGATGTCCCGACACTCCCATCCATACGATCGACTCGACACCGCGATGAGCGAGCCGCCGGCCAGGCAGTCAGCGACCAGAAAGAAACGCGCACGCGACCCCGAAACGCGCATTCAAGGGGCCACCGCAGGAGCCCTCACCCCTGGGTGTCAGAGACCCGTCCGGTAGCGGGCACTGATTTAATAAGGCGTACGACGGCCGGGCGGACGTAGTGAGAGACGTGGCGCGCCATCACCACTCGCGACTCGCGTACGAAAGAAAGGCCGGACACCCGCGAGCGCACCGTGTCGTGAACAAGCGGCGAGCCCGAGGACGGCACTGTACGCGGAAATCGCGTACCGGTGCGGGGATGAGAACGGACGACCGCGATGCGCTAGCCGCCGTGCGCGGGCACTGCAAGCGCTTCATGTTGACTCGATACGCAGGCGGCTGCGTACCGCGAGAAAAGGAGTCGCGCGGAGGTTGCGACACGATGGTGGTTAACCAGAAAGGAGTTCTAGAATCCCAGGGACGGTCGCTAATGGGTCCGATACGGGCGGACCAATTTAATGCTCCCACGCCGTGACGCGAGGTAATACGCGAGGTAATACGCGAGGTCAACGGGAGGCGTCTTCCGTCCGATCGGTCGAAGCCGGATCACGGTCCCCCGCAGGGCAATAACTGGGATACGGAGGGACCCCCGAGTCAAGTTCGTCTAAGTTTGGCATCGCGGCCGCGGGGTAGGGGACAGCCCCACGCGACGGCTCAGCGGGCACCCCCGAGTCATACGGCGGACGGACGGGGTAACTCAAATGCGCGCACGGATCGCGAACCCCCGACCGCCGGGGTGTAGCCTGGAGGTCAGTTCTTCCGCGGTTCTCCGCAGGCGCGGTGACCCGAGCCACCCGCAGAACGTCTCGTTCCTGCCGGTATTGATCGCGGTCGAACAACGCGCGCTCGAGCTGACCCGCCTGCTGCGAGGAAGACTGGCGGATATTCACTGTAGTATAAACACCCCCAACGGAGGGGGGTGTATATTGAAAATGTGCCACCACATGCTGTTATCTGGAAAGCGCAAAATCGAGCGACACGGGTACATGACTCGACGGTCCGGACCCTCACCCCATATCACCACATGACACGTGTAAAGTCACAGATTTGGGGGTTCTGGGGACGAAAGTGGACTTTTGGAGGGTTATGCAAATTTGCATAAATGCCGAAAATTTGCATTTGGCCCGAACCGTTATAGGGCTTGGCTTACACAGGCAATACTGCAAATCTATTGAGTGTCGGTTCGAATGCTGCAATTCTATTGGTCTGTTATTGTCCACTTATATGCAGTCATGCTGGTGATATATCTTGAATGATCGGTATACGTTTTAATTACATCATTTCGAGGGTTTCAAGTTGTTCACCATGGTTGTAATGGGTAATTACGGGTGGCCTTGGCGCTGGACATTTGTGTGCGGTGTACTCATGTACACGTCGCCAGGTTGCTGCGCGTACGTACACTTGTACACGTCGCCTGCATACGGTCCGGCGCGTGTCCGAGTACAGTACATGTGAATTAAAAGTACAACAAGTATTTCTCACAAGAGACATGTACTTACGTGAGTATTCAGTGTACGCGTCACGCTGTATGCGACCCTTGCATCAGCATGCGCCGTTGTACTACACTCTCGTCAGCATGCGACGTTGTACTGTGCTCTCGTTATGGTGCGCCGTTGGATGCAAGTTGATGACAGTACTCGTGTGATTCACATCGGATATCACGTGAGATGTGTAGAAAGTCTGGATGCACATTGTTGCTACCCGTCATAGTTGTCTGGCAGTGTGTACCGAAATTAGTAAGGTACGAAACAAGGGCATATATGGGGACTGAGATATGACAGGACTTTGCGTTGTTGGAAATAGAGAGATGCCAAGTTGTTCATTGCGCCAGAATATATTCCGTCATGTCTAGATGCAGATTAGTAAGGTGTGAAACGATTGCATGCATAGGGCGGGCCATGGTTTACAGTCACTCGAAATGTGTAGAAACTGTTGTGCACTGATAGTCAATAGTCAATTCGTAAGGTGGAAATAGAACAGTGTGGACGGGCCACAAGAGGACCGCGCGTGGTCGCGCATATGGTGAGTACGGTTTACCAGGTGCCAAAGTAATGGGATAGTGTAACACTCAAAGTGTATAAGTATCGCCGAAAGACGGCTCCAAGTAAACCTCGGGACCAACTCCTTCACTCACACACATCAACCTGCCCTCCTTCTTTCCCTTGCCCCTCCGAACCTACCCTTAGTGTATACTCAGTTCTTGCCGAGACCCCGATCGGAGAAGGGAAGCAACCCCAGCTAACGGAACCGGGAAGCGGGCCCGGGTAGCGTGGTGGTAGAGCGGGTTCGGACGGAGACGCGCGCACGGGCCGGTCGATCTACGCCTCGACGCCCCGGGGCAGCGCTGGGGTACGTACCAGCGCTGACGGGCGGAGGCGGATCTAAGCTCGCTCGTGTGCTCGCGCGTCCCCTGCCCGCTCGGCTCCTAACTAAATATGGGCTATTGTAGGAAACCCGATCTAGAATAAGCGGGGCGAGCTTGACCAAAAGCGTAGGTTCTGGTCAAGCTCGTGCTTGTCCTCCCCCGTCGCCGTCGGTCCGCTCACGTATTTAATGTACAAGTTAGTCTATCATACTACAGCACAGTACGTACTGTACTATAGTGCTACCGTGGTCGGGTACAGTAGTGGGTGCGGGTCGCGCGTACTGTAGGGCTGTCAGCATTCGGTGCTGACAGCACGCGCGCTCGTGCGCGTCCGTACTGTAGAGCTCGGGCTCTACAGTAGCTGATCTAATCTAAATCTAGTCCCAGGGGGTTATACTACACGCCCCCCCCCTCAAGAGTGAACGTCCGCGTTCACCGTCGCCTGAAGGACGGCCTGTTTTCCTCCGATCTACAAAACCCGTCTCACGTTTTCCGCAGTCATACTTCCTTTCCGCGATGTCCTTCTCATTTCGCTGTCGTGCTTCTCACCTCGCCGGTTCTTTTCCGTTGTGTCCCTGTGCCCCTTCCTCGCTGGTTTCGCCTCGACATCCTCTCGCCGTAATCATCCATCTTCCATGGCCGACCACCGCGGCAAGCGCCGCATTCCGTCGCGTCATGTTGTCGCCTCCTGACCACTCTTCGTTTTCCCCACCCCGATTCGTCGCCGGCTGCCAGCGCTGCCACGCCCTCTTCCGTGATGGACACTCTGTGCCCCTTCCTCGCTGGTTTCGCCTCGACATCCTCTCGCCGTGGTCATCCATCTTCCATGGCCGACCACCGCGGCAAGCACCGCATTCCGTCGCGTCATGTTGTCGCCTCCTGACCACTCTTCGTTTTCCCCACCCCGATTCGTCGCCGGCTGCCAGCGCTGCTACGCCCTCGTCCGTGATGGACACTCCACCGTCAGCCTTGCGATCTGTGACGCCCGCGGCGACGTCGCCGTTCCAGAAGGTGGGCTTTTCGCCCAAGTCGATCTTGTCTGCCCCCAACGCGCCCCCGGTGGGCGGTCCCGGGATCTGTATGGTTCCGAAGCCTCTGCCGTCGTTACGCGTGGAAAGGGCTCGTTGGGCCTCGGCATGGCGGAGCACGACCGTCACTCCGGCCATTGACCGGCCTCGAGCGGCAAGCTAGGGTTACGCCCTCAATTCAGTATCGTAAAGGGGCCCTTCGTCCTCTTGCCTGCTTAGCGGTTCGTTTGCGAATTAATCCCCTTCTCGGGCGGTCTGCGCGCCGTCCGAGGCACGCGGTTGTCGGCGCTTCGCTCTTCTCTGTCCGCCCTCTGGGAGGGGTACCCCATTGCTCCTACGGAGTGCGAGGGGTATGGCCTGTTCCCCGCGGGAGATACGTGTGGGCTTCCTTTTGTCCGTCGTATACGAAGGGGGCGTGTCGCGCAATTCGGAGGCACCGGCGTCCGTGTAGATGGCGTCATCGTGGCTCGCGCGTGTCCCATTAGAGTCCACCTCGTCTGCCCTCAGGAGTGAGGGCTTCCTGTAGAGCGAGTTCCCTTGCTCGTCTTCCGTGTAGGAGGCGCACCACGTGGTTCGGAGTCACGAGCGCCCGAGTAGGCAACGTAGTCGTAGAACATGCGTACCGCGCGGAGTTCTCATCAGCTTCCGTTGCTCCGGCCTGTCCTCCGACACGAGGGAGGTGTGAGGCGAGCTCCCTTCCCCCTTCGTCTACCGAAACAGCGTACTATACGGCTCGGAGTCTCCGATCGCTACAGGCGTCCGTGTATGCGTCGGCGTCGTGAGGTGCCCGCCCGTACAGCACGATCTTTCCAGTAGGATCCGTCCTGCTTGCTCTCCTACGACTGGGTCGCGTGTGGAGCGAGCTTCCATTTTTCGTCCTCTGTCGAAGGAGCGCGTGCTTGTTGAGTCTTCAGCCGACGTTCGGTCGTCGGTACTTCTGCGCGCGGGCGTTTGTCGTCGCTGCCGCACGCGCTCCCTGCCGACGTCCGTTTTGTCGGCCCTTCTACTTGGCGTCCCTCGCCATCCGTCGCGAGGGCCCGAGAGCGCGGTGGATGCTATTCTCTTTGGCGCATGTCGCCGTCGGCGGCGAGAGCACAACGCGCGGCAGTCGTCTTCCTTGACGCCCCTCGCCGTCCGTGGCGAGGGCGCAGCGCGCGGTAGTGGCTCTTCCTCGGTGTCCCTCGCCATCCATGGCGAGGGCGCAGCCCGCCACGGATGCTCTTCTAGTGGGCGTCCGTCGCTGTCCGTACCGACAGCACGGCGCGCCGCAGCACTTGCTCTTCGACTTGGCGCCCCTCGCTGTCCGTGGAGAGGGCTCTGCGCGCGGCAATTGTATTGGCGTCGGCACCCCTCGCTGTCCCTGGCGAGGGCGCCGCGCACGCGTTAGTGTCTTCCTTGGCGCTCCTCGCCATATTTGGCGTGAGCCCGGCTCGCGGCGATTTTCTTGTCGTCAGCGTCCCTCGCAGTCGGCGGCGAGAGCACAGCGTGCGCCCGTTGCGTTGTCGTCGGCGTCCTTTGCCGTTGATGAAGAGGGCGTGGTGTGTCCGTATATTCAGAACCCCCCCTTGTTGAGGAGTCTCGGGCTCGCCAGAGAGGTTCAGCGCGACCGTGGCGGCGGCAGTCGAGTCTGCTCGTTCATGGTGCCATTTTCATGCAGCTCTTCGCCACCGGAGGCGAGGAGGCGTCAGAGCGGTTTTCTTGGGGTCGTCTCACCCCAGGGGTTGTGTCCTATTAGCGCTGCTCACGCGGCGCTACGTATCCCAAGCGGTGTTCTCGGCCCCTGCCGGGTCTAGGCGAGACGCCACAGCCGTGCACAGGTAGGGCGCGTGAGCACGGCATCATCTCGCGGTGGGGCGCGAATCAGGTCCGCAACCACGTCGGTCGTGCGCTCTTACACGTCCGTGGCACGCATGGCTACTGTGCGCACGTCACGGCGCACGTTGGAGGTGACGCTGTCGTAATATCCCGTAAGTGCGTCTTCCACCGACGTCCGTATCGTCGGGTCTTCTTGGCTCGGGCTTTCGTCGTCGCCGACACGACAGCTTGTTAAGTCTTCAGACGACGTCCGTGTCGTCGGCCTTTCCCTGTGCAGGCGTTCGTCGGTTGTGCCCTGTGCGCTCCTAGCTGACTTCCGTGTTGTCAGCTCTTCTACGTACGGGCGTTCGTCGTCAGTGCCCTGCACGTGCTTGTGCCAGCTTCAACCAACGTCTGTGTGGTCGGCAGTTCTACGCGCAGGCGTCCGTCGCGCGATTGAGCTTTTGCCGGACGCGTCGACGCGGCGGCGGATTCGCGCAGGGTCGTTTGTTGTCGGTGAGAGGGGGAAGCGAGCCGTAGGAATGGAGGCCGACATCGGTCTGGTCACACGCTCGCGCTCGACCTCAGCTTCTCCTCGATCTTGCGGTAGCCTTCGGCGAACTTTGCTTCTCCTATCAGCCACAGCACGACATCGTCAGCGGGCTCTTGGCGGCGTATGAACACGACAGTGCGGGCCTCGACGTGGTCACCCTTCGGCCGGCGCGAGTAGATGACGTCGAGCGGGGCGTCGCACTTCGAAACGTCGGGGCGTCCTTCATAGTCTACGGACCGCCGCGGTCGTGCACGGGGACGCCCATTTCATCCGCTGCTTTCATGGCGACGCGCTCGTAGCGCGGCGGCTCGAGGTACGCGGTATCGGAAGGCGTGCGCGCGTGCCGTTGCTCTCCGCGCCCGTCGCCGTCCGTGGCGAGGGGGCCGGCGTGCGGTGCACGGCGTTCGTGTTCTCGTCGGCGTCCCTCGCCATCAGTGGCGAGGGCGCGCACGCGGCGGATGCTCTTCTACATGGCGTCCCTCTCCGTTCATGGCGAGGGCAACGCGCGCCGTATTCGTCGTCTTTAACGCACCTCGCCGTCGGCGGCGAGGGCGCGTCTCGCAGAAGTCGTCTTCTTTTCAGCACCCCTCCCCGTCCGATGCGAGGGCGCCGCGCGCGAAAATAGTCTTCTTGACACTGTCCCTCACCGTTTGAGGCGAGAGCGCGAGAGCGCGAGCGCGCGACGAAGGCTCCGTTCCTTGGCGCCCCCCGCCGTGGGCGGAGCGGGCACACCGCCCGGCATCCGTCTTTTCGTCGGTGTCCCTCGCCGTTCGAGGCCAGGGCGCGAGGTTCCGTGCTGCTGCTTTTCCTCCGCGCCCCTCGCCGTCCGTGGCGAGGGCGCCGGCACGCGTGCAGTTGCTTTTCGTAGACGTCCCTCACCGTCCGCGGCAAGGGCACGGGCACGCGCTACGATGCTCTTCCTCCGCCCCCCTTGCCGTCCGTGGCGAGGGCGCCGGCGCCCGTGCAGTTGCTCTTCGTAAGCGTCCCTCGCCGCCCGAGGCGAGGGCGCTGGCGCGCGGCAGTCGTCTTCCGTGGTGCCCCTCGCCATCGGCGCCGAGGGGCAGAGTGGGTCCGCGCGTACTCATCCGAAGAGTACGGAGGCCCAGCGATGCCGTCGTGTCAGTGTCCGTCCGACCTGTACAGCCCGCAGCGTCTACGACGCTTGCCGTGGACGGTTGTGGGATTCAGTTCTGACATACTGATCTCGTGCGCAGTGTAGGGGCACTCCGAACTTTTAGTATGGCGTAGTGTAACTGACACGTGGAACAGGCACAAAAAGCCCGAGCGTTGCTTGCTCTTTCTTTATTAGTTGCTGCGTGCTCCTCGCTCGCCTTTTGCTGCTCGTTGCTGAGGCTGATGTATATGGCTCCATATACACCCTTGGAGAAGAGACTGCCTGTCCCTTCTCTCAAGGCTCATGGCCATCGGGTGCACCAATTGCTCCATTCAACCGTTGTGGTGAATGCCACTATCTAATTGCATTCGATAGATAGTGTGCGTGGCACCGCGACTTTTGCGCGCACCTGCCGGCAGTCGGCATTTGAATTACGAACGCATGATATGCTCTTGTGTTCTTTAGAAGCTTCCACACGTACGACATATCTGTAATACGTGTGAACGTTGTACCACTTCTCACACACACCCCAGTCGTGATCATGCATCGGTTTGGCAAACACAGGACTGATAACGGCTATCTTAGTAGTGGAGTCGTCGTCTTATGCTGATCTTATTGTGTCACCCGTAGTGAACAAGATCGCGTTACATCAACCGTCAATGTGCTCTTCCATTGACCTCAGAGCCATGTCTCGCTATCAACTGCATATCCCATGGATAGGTTCGTCGTTAACCTGCCTCCAACACACATGTCATTCAGCTTCTTGTATAATCTAACATTACGCTTTGTTAGGGCATCGGCTATGTTTTCTTGTCCCGGTATCCATCAGAGTACATCCAGCTCGCCCGATTCAAAGCTATTGCGAATTCGTTGAACCGTCGGACGGAGGCGATATTCGGTGCATTCATGCAAGTTTGATGTGGTATCTTTCAGAGCGTTTGAGTCAACAGATAGCTCGTGTCGAGTACGATGTTTTGGGAAGATGGAGTTGACGGCCTCCTTGATATAGAATCCACGGTCATCTGCGCTTGCACAGGCGAGAATCTCCGCACCATATGATGAGTAGCTGACCCTTTTTTGTCGATGACTTGTCCAATCTACAATATGAAAAATATCCTTGTCGTCCTGACCCTCTTGTTCAATCTTTAACCCAGATATGACACCGCTCTGACCATAGTCCCTGTCGCGGGGGTGCAAGGCATCTGAAAAATACTGATGATAGCACTGGTAATATTTGTTGGACTAAGAAAGGTCAAGATTGGTTTGAGCTGGAGTATCTCTCGAACCATGGCGTTAGCCTCAACTAAATAGCGCACTTTCAGGAAAGAGATCTGTTGCTGAAGTACAGATGTGACATATGCAGCTTGGGGCATAACACCGTTCCCGAGGTAAAGCAGAGCACCTGCGAGGCTGCAGTATTGTTTCTTCTCTGCATCGGTAACTGGCTGTTGCGCCTGCCTGCGTCTTTGTTTTGTCATGAAAATTGACTGTAGTCGTTCGATGTATCTGGTCATGCTCATGGTGATATCACCGGCAGGATTCTGCTCGATTTCACATCCGTCGAAGAAAAACCTTTCGTCAATGACGAACTTCCCAACAGTAAACCTTTTTTTTCATTCTTCCTACCAAGTTATTAATATCGTCAACATGCCCTCCGATGAGAAGGTCATCGGTCACTTTAGCCACCAATAGCACAATATTTCCACACGAATTGCGCTTTACGAAGAGCTGACTCAATCCGAAAACTGTTTTAAGTCCTCCGTCTGACAGCATCCAATTCTCTATGGTTTTTTGCCATTAGAGCATGTGCGCAAGAAACGTAAAATTTTTGCGTTTGCTCCTGACAGCAAAAAAACTTACAGAAGAAAATGTAAAAATTTGCGGAGCTTGTGCGCAAGCTGCAAAAACGTGAAAATCTACGTCTTCTTACGTTCCCCTGGCCTTCACCCAGGAACTGCAACTTCTTGGTCTCTGCCGTCTAACGTTATCACCGACGAACACTGCGCGCGTGACGAATGTGTCCCCCTACTAGTGCTGTGGCTCGGCGGTCCGCCACCTTCAGCGGTTGATATGGCGCTTCCCGAGCATCAGCAGCGCAGGCTTTTAGGCGTCGGTGCGTTTGCGAAAGCGCGGCGTGTGTCGACGATGGGGCCTTGTGGCACTAACTTTGTATCTTGTCATCTTTGCGACGCTAGTCATCATTGCTGCGGTGTGGTTGAGGCGTAGGGCCCAGCATAGGAGGCGCGTGCAGGTTTTGGCCTTGGCTGCAGCCGCTGCGGCCGCTGTTGAAAGCCAGGAGAGCCTGGCGAAGGAGGAATCGGAGCTGGCCATAGTCATGCTCGCTCTGTACTCGAGATGCAGGGCGGTGCTGCGGCTCCAAGGGGGAAGTAGCGTGTTTGGTGGGGCGCACAGGCGGCCGCGGCTGCATACGTACGCCCTCAGCTCCGAAATGACCGCCCACGAGTTCAAGGTGAGCTTCCGAATTGACCGAATTAATTTCAAGCGACTGCATGACGCCCTCCGCCTACCGGAGTTGCTATACTGCGTAAACCGATTGGCGGTATGCATATAGTATAGAAGCGCTGTTGATATATCTAAGATACTTCGGCGAAAACTGCCCTGACTCCACGGTCGCGTTGTATTGCGGCCGGGATTGCACGGCAGTGTCCCGCATCGTGAAAGCCATGAGCTGCATCATCGTGTCGAAGTGGTGGGCTAGCGTGCGCATCCCGCAGCGCATCCTTGGCTCAACCCGCCTAAGGAGAATCGTGAGGGCTGTTCGGGAATTTCGCTGCCCTTTTGACAGCTGTGTCGGCTTTTTGGATGGGTCGAGGCTGCGCACAGCGCGCCCGGGTGAGAATTCAATGCAGAACGCGCTTTACAACGCAAAATACGGGCACAACCTCGCGTATCAGGCTGTGAATTGCCCTGATGGGCTCATTCTCGACTATCAAGGGTCGTTTGGCGGGTGCCATGCCGACGGAAGCATTGTCACCCAGTCAACGCTCATGGAATGCATGACGGCGTTTCTCCCGGATCACAACGTGTATAATGACGCAGCGTACGCTCGCAGCGCTGTTTGTTGCCGCGGGCATCGCAATCCTACGTCGCTTGAGGAGCGGGCCTTCAATGCGCTGATGAACAGCCTCCGTATCACTGCCGAATGGGGTTTGGGGCTGTTGAGGCCAAGTTTCCGTGGCTCAAGTACAACCAGAACTTCGTTGTCGGGCAGCGGCCAGTTGCCATGCACGTGTTGTCAATTGTAGTATTATGGAACGCCATAGCGTGCCTCGAGCCGACGCAAACATCGCAGTACTTCACCTGCGAGCCGCCTCACATCGAAAAGGATTTATGCGACGACTTGCATGAGCTGCGGCCGGACGAGTAAAGGATGCAGAAGGGGCATGCCTTGCCAGGGGCATAATGATACAATTGTACGAAGAGTCTGTTGAGTACGTCGCCAAGTGCGAGGCAGCACGACCTGGAGGAGATGGAGGCCTTTGACTTTGCAGTGCGCTGTCTTGCAACATGTAAAAGCTGCCTTGTTTATGAGTGACGACTAGAAGACGGCGCATGCAGGCGACCACATTAATCGCAGCCGCAGGCGTGTCACTTTTTGGTGAGATGGCTAAGAATTTGCTCTATGGAGGACGCCATGCCCTCAACCTTGCTCCCCAGCCCCGTGACTGCACCTTCTAGAGTGGCCAGGCGCGCGTCAGAACCAGAGCCCCCATTATTAACCCCAGACGCAAAGGTCTGCAGCATGTCGATCACCCTGCCGTCGCCTGCACTGCTGGCGACTGCGGTGGCCTCCGCTGCTGCAACTACCCTCAACATGATGCTCTCACTCCTGTCTGCATCGGCGTCACGACAGTCGTACAGGCCCTTAGCCGCCCCCGGCATGCTCGACATGTCTTTCAGAAGCAGCTCTCTTGAGTCCGACGCCGTCGCCCTCCGCTTCTTTGGCCTGGGGCCGCCAACGCTGCCGCGGGGACGCTTGTGGGTCGACGGCGCTAGCGTAAAGGCATCGCCATCGCCATCCTGCCCTGCAAGCGCCTCGGGCACGCCGCAGTCAGAGTGGGGATCGCTGCCCCGGTCGTCGGCCGTGTCACCCTCATCCCCAGTCACCTCCCTGCTTTCGGGGAAGAGCCCTCGAGAAGTTCTCACTGCCGCAAGCATTGTTCGCCTTGTTGCCTCCGCCTTGCGGGTTCGCTCTTCCTTTTTCTCCAAGGTCCTATTGAGGGCCTCGGCCTCAATGTCGATAAGGGTCTGAATGCTCCTCAACAGTCTGTCGCTTGCATCAGGCATTCCGCCTGCTCCGATTGGCGTGACGTACTTTCTCTTGAGCTCAGAGTACCGGTCGGTCTTGAGTTTCTTATACGCGCCCTTCAGCTTCGCAATGCTGAGAGGGACGTGCAAGAACCTGCTCTGAACACGGGCGAGAACATTGCCCCAGGTGGGGCCTTTGGCCCCATGTGCTGCTCGCCCAACCTCTTCCTCAACGCACACCTCAGAGATGTACAGCTCCAGCCCCGGCACCTTGCGGATCGAGACCGCGCCGCTTGCAGATTGCCATGTCGGCCTCTTTCGTCTTCGCGCCACTGCGCCCACACCATCAGCCGCGCTGCCACTCTCCTCACCCTTATCTGTTTTGTTGCTGTTGATGTTGATGTTGTTGTTGTCGTCGTCGTCGTCGTCATCGTCGTCTTCATCGTCACTGTCATCGTCGCCGTCATCGTCGCCGTCGTTGTCGTCGTCATCATCATCGGTGTCCAAGCCACCGTCCCCCGCTGCCCAAGCAGACCATGGCTTGAAGTGGAGCGTCTCTTTCGTGGGCCTAAGCAGGCGCTCGGCCTCTTGCCGAAAGTATAGCTTAACGCCCTCGGTAAGGCCAGCGGCCTTCTCTCTCTCATCAATAATCGGGCTGTCCGACAGCTCTGCAATCCGCTGCCGCGCGCAGTCGACGGTGCACACAAAAACCCCGCTGAGCGCCTCAACAGTCTGTGAGGCAGCGAATAGCGGGCTGCACTGCCCGTGCATCAGCGAGCGGCACCAGCCGCAGTAGTGCGAAGTGCGCTGCAGGCTTGCACCCGCAGTACGACACTCTGTTCCAAAAACACACGCGCCGAAAGTGGTCTGTGTCTTCCCCGGCGTGAGTACCTCTGCCAGGACATCCGCACGCGAGCGGGGCCCGGCGGCGGCGCCAGGCCTAGTCCGTGTGCGAGTCGCAAGGTTGTGGGCCTCGGCACGTGCGGTCGGTGCGGCTGCGGGGGGTGGAGAAGGACGGTTCGATGTCGCGGGTTCTCGCGCTCGCACACGGAGTTTAGCCAGGACGGCAGGGGTGCGACCCTGGGTGTGAGCTTGGTTGCGCGTGCGGCGGGCGAGGCCGCTCTTGGGCGCTGCAGCAGCGCCGCGACGCCTTCTAGGGGCCATGTCCGCGGTGGAGCCCGGGGATCAATGGTGTTGCAGGTCGTCCACGCTCTCAAACGTGGAAATTTGACAAGTCGAAGTGTGAAAAAACGTCGCAAAATGAACGAAACGTAAAACAGTTTCATTTTGTGACGTTTCTCAAACGTGAAATTTTACGTTTCGTGAGAGCGGCCAACTACTGTAATTCCAAAAACGTAAAATTTTACGTTTGCGCACATGCTCTATTGTCTTCCCGCCTCAACAATTCCGTAGGGCAACTTTGTCAATCTCCACAACGTACCACGTTTACCTTGCCATGCTTTGGGTGGTCGGACGTATATGTCGCGCTGTATGGGGCCACTCTGCAGATATGCTCCTTTGATATCAGCAAATCCCAGACGAAAACCAAGAAATGTAACTAAGGAAAGGAGGAGTCTGATCACACAAAGCGGTGCGGTTGCTGAATCTTTCCTCAAATTATCTTTCTCCAAATCTCTGTTTCCATGGGGAACAATCCTGGCTTTGAGTACCCGGTCGCCTTGCTCATCGGTCTTAACCTTGTAGACCACATGCAATGATATTACATTTGCATTTCTCGGTACATCCTTCTCTTGAACTGGCTCATATGCATCAAGCCAGTTTCCATCGTGCTCTGCGTTGAATGCTTGCTCGACAATCCACGGTGGTGCGAATTCCATCTTACTACTGCTCACTTGCTGCGAGCCAATTACGGTATGTATTTCGTTGATTATGCGGGTCTTCTCCGATTGGAGTAGCTCTGTCATTTCAATGGTTTTTTCTGTAAGCCAATTGCAAAATCTCCAATGTCATCATTGGCATTTTTGGTTGTTTTTCGGATGGGCGCGCCATATAGCTTGAGTGAGGTGGATGTTCCATATGGCTCACGTCTACGTTCACCCCCCCATCCACCGGACTCTCATATCCCAGCTCGTGTTCAACCGAACATGACATGAGCTCCTGGGCTAGCTGCCCCTGCGGTGCGATCTGCACATCTTCATAGGCGACTTTCATCGGGGGACCGCGTTGTGTTCTCCTAGCCAGGAGGTAGTGCTGTTCTGCATGCACAACTTTAGCTTTTATCCATCCGGCATCCTGGTTCTGTTTCGAGGACTTATAAAAGACCCAAACGTCTTCATCTGGTTCAAACATGTCAGGCTTGGGTGAGTTGGAGACCCGTAATCGAAGGAGGGGCTGCAGGGCCCGAGTTGCCACTTGTTGCTTATGTGCGTCAAGGATATCTTGAGTGACCCGTATGTTTTGCAAGCCTAATATCGAAGGGCTGTAGCCGCGTGCCAACTCCACTGAACTTAGCAAACGGGAGCCGGAGAACACAATGGCCAGGAATACGGATCTGGCTACAATAATATTTGTATCCGCCAGTGAGACGTCTTTGTCCAGTCTGCTGATAATCTCCTTTAGGATGCCGTTCTTCCTCTCAACGATACCCACCTTGTTATGGCGACGGGCAGGCCTCGGTTTGAACAACACATGGTGTGCAAGGAGGAACGATGTGAGTTTTTTGCGATTATACTCATCATCGGCTGATATGCGCTGAGGTTCTCCGTGTACACACCCGCACATGGATTCGAGGCATTGTATTATTGTATCCATATCCTTTTTTTGTACCGTCTTCGACTCCGTGTACCCAGTACCGGTGTCTGTCAATAGTATGAGTTGCTGTTTTTTGCCGCGGATATGGCAATATGTGAAATCCAGCTGAACCTCTTCGTTGAAGGCTTGGTTCACGTGGGTTAAGGATAACTTTTTAGAAGGTAGTGGGCGGCCGCTGCTGGGGCATGCCTCACATGCATTGTCAACTTTATCGATTGCATCCTCAAGTTTTTTCGTCAATATGCCCGCATCATTGCATATATTTTTGACCTCAATAGGTGTGGCATGAGTAAAGCGATGTATTTGCTTTGAAAAAAGGAGCGGCGCCATCTGCGACTTATGTTGGAGGTTGGACATAAGAGAGTTTAGATTGGTGTGGGGTTGCATGGTCATAGAAATGCGCAGTCTCCTGTCACCTGCTTGGATAGGAAAAATGTATGTGTCGAAGTGCCTAGGACTTGAGTCTGAAGGTCGATCGATTATGATACACTTATCATTGTAGAGGTTAAGGGTGTTTGTGAATTCCTTGACATCAAGTCCAATCAGTAGCGGGGAATTTCCCTCGACGAGGTGGAATGTAAATGATGTTGGCATGTTATTTGAATCCATGACGGTCAAAATCCATGACGCTATTATTGGCTTCGCGTCACTGCAATTATTACCCCAGCCGACAGATGTATTGCATAGGGGTGGGTCGAGTTCCAACTTAATTGCCAGTGCATCCAATAATGAGACGGCGTTTTCAATGCCGCCCCATGTCATCGGGGCTCTTTCATCAAGAATTGGGTTAGGATCAGCGCGGAGCTCCGCTAATCCTTTTATTGAAAATACTGCCTTTCGCCCTTGTTAAAGTCATCATTGCCGGGGCCTTCAGTATCAAACTGTACACGCTTACTGCTTCCACTCATTTTACACTCTGGATCTCCCCTCCAATGGCCGAGCTCATCACAATCCGCGCATCGTGTCTTGTTTTTCGGTCCGGTGTTTGCCGGAATGCGTTGTTTCGATTTGTATCTATTCTGGGAGGAATAATGGCCATTTCTACGTCCTTAGTAGTCATTACGCTTTGCCATCATTGTTCCCTCTACTCTCTCAAAAGTGCTTGGCTGTTGTTTCCCTTTAGATTTCTCCATATAGACTGCACCTTCGCCTACAGGAGGACCAGGAGACAGCGTGGATGTATTATCCTGTATCTTGATATCCTTCAAGGCGGATACAGCATCTTCAAGACGAATGACATAAGTGACCCTGTCATCTTTCATCGTGGTGTTGGATGAGGGTTTAGCATTGCTGATGCTATTACCAAGTATGCGCAACGTGGATCCAATCTCGTTACCTGAGATCGACTTTATGGACGGCGTGTCTGATTGGGCACTTAGGTTCCTCCATTTTTCCATGAGTTTCTTGAAATTCTTCTCAATTTCCGTGAATTTAGCGGATGGCATATTGAGATTACAAGTCATACGTTTCGACTGCTCTTTGGCATCTGCGATGAGGATGCTAACTATGTTGGCGAGTGTTGATGAGGGTAGGTTAGCATTCTCGAGGAGTAGCATAGCAAAATTTTGGCTGTCTTGAGAAGTGCTGCCTGCATGGCAATGGTTGAGGTATGTCTGAGCTATACCTCGAAAACGCTCCGCAAACAACTCAAAAGACTCAGAAAGGCCTCGTTGCAGTTATGAATGTTCTGGCTCATTTTAACCAACCTTCGTACACTGTCTGTGACGGATTCTTTTGCAACTAATTCGATGATTTTCTCTGTGACTTCTCGTTGGTCGATCATCTCATCTTGATCGTCATCATCTGCCACGAGTTTAAACTCTCCAGATGCAATAGCACTGTCCACCACTTGTACAAATGAATAATCCATAGCTGAATATAAGGTAATACCAAGGCTGTTCGCAATGCCTTTGGCTTTGTTGTCTCCTCCCTTAGCAAAAGACCTTATTTTCAATGCCCATGTACGAACTGCCTGGCGCCACATAAACTTGTCACTGTTAATTCTTAACTTGGGTGGTTCATAGAGATTACTATGTCCGGCATGAGCGCCTGGGTCCATAACTGTGGGATTCAGTTCTGACATACTGATCTCGTGCGCAGTGTAGGGGCACTCCGAACTTTTAGTATGGCGTAGTGTAACTGACACGTGGAACAGGCACAAAAAGCCCGAGCGTTGCTTGCTCTTTCTTTATTAGTTGCTGCGTGCTCCTCGCTCGCCTTTCGCTGCTCGTTGCTGAGGCTGATGTATATGGCTCCATATACACCCTTGGAGAAGAGACTGCCTGTCCCTCCTCTCAAGGCTCATTTCCGTCGGAAGCACCAATTGCTCCATTCAACCGTTGTGGTGAATGCCACTATCTAATTGCATTCGATAGATAGTGTGCGTGGCACTGCGACCTTTGCCCACACCTGCCGGCGGTTGGCATTCGAATTACGAACGCATGATATGCTCTTGTGTTCTTTAGAAGCTTCCACACGTACGACATATCTGTATTACGTGTGAAAGTTGTACCACTTTTCACAACTGTACAATACCCGTGCGCACGTGCGCGCATAGGTACGGCCGTGAGCCCTTTCTAAAATCACCCCAAAGAAATCGCAAAAAATGTTTCCAGCGAAAATCATTTTTTGCCAAAAAATCAGAGCACGGTTCCTGATTGGTGCGCTGTCGTCTGAGGAAGAAATCTTCCCAAAATTAAATCATGGCATGCGCCGTGATTTGCGACTAAAAGTTCTAATTCCAGGAGCAGACTCTGAAGTTCAGGCGAGCTCGTCGATATGCCTTTAACCGTAACGGAGCGGTTCCGGTCCCCCTTAAGCGTGAACGTCCGCGTTCACGTCTGGGGAGAGGCTTCTTTCGGTGCGCCTCCAGAGGCGTTGAGCGTAACGAGACACCAACTCTTCCGGGACGTGAGTCCGCGCCGTCCAAGTGGGTGTGTCGTAATCCGCCCACTTGATGAGGAACTCCGTTGTTCCGTCTTCCATGCTCCCATGTCTCAGTAGCCGTTCAACGGCATACTGCGTTCCCGCAGTGACCTTGTGGGAGAGGTCCCGCGGGGTCGTCGTACTTGCTCGTGGCGCGTCTATCGGAGACGGCGCGTACACGCAGTGGTCGGCGGAGACTCGCCCGGTGACCCCATCACGATCGATCGTGATGGTTCGGCGGTCATTGGCGAGCACGCGGTAGGGTCCGACAGCCGGCGAGGCGAGCTTCTTCGATATCTTAGCCCCATCGGTGGGGTTGAGATATACGTATTCCCCGGGACGGAGCCGGGAATTAATACGTCGTATGCGCTTATCGAAGTCGCGCTTGTAGCGAGCCTGCGTCCGACGCAGGCTCCCGAGGGCCTTTTCGATAGTCGGAGTCCATGGTCTTGAGGAACTCGGCACGTTGGTTCCCCCTATCGGAAGGGGGCGCGTCGCCGTCCGCCCGTCGGAGAGAGAACTCCGGCGGTGGCCTGCTGAGCACGAGCTCAAACGGCGTGGTGCGTGTGGTGCGATGTACGTGGGAGTTGTACGCATACGTAAGCGGCCCCACGTACACATCCCAGTCGTCCTGGTGTTCACTCACGTAGTTCCTCAGCATCGAGGCGATTGTTCGGTTATATCGCTCGACTTGCCCGTTCGTCTGGGGATGGTACGCCCAAGTGTACAAATTCGTTATCCCCAGAACGCGGGACGTGCTGTCGAAGAACTTGGCATTAAACTGAGGGCCGTTGTCAGAAAGCAACGTGCGAGGGACGCCATACTTGAACATCCACGAGTCGCAGAACGCAAATGCGACCATGTGCGCTGTTATCGTGAGAGCGCAACGACTTGCGTTAGCTTACTGAAGCGGTTCGTAATCACGAGCAAGAACCGTTTTCCTGTCTTCGTCTTGGGGAGCGGCCCCAAGATGTCGATCGCGAGGCTCTCAAAGGGCCCCGTAGCTGGAAACAATCTCAATCGGTTGAGATGTTTCCTCAGCTTCACCCGGTTCATCGCGCAGGTTCGACACCCTCGCACCGTGGCTGCGACGTCTGCAGCCAGGTGGGGCCAGTAGTACTCGCGTCGAAGTGCGTAGTACATACGGTTCTGGCCTGGGTGCCCCGCGATGGCTGGGTTGTGGCACAAGCGAAGGAGCCTGGCGCGAAGCGTCCGAGGTACCACCACCTGAACGATATCAGGGTCGAAGGGGTGTCTCTGTTTGAGCACCCCTTGGTGGTCCTCGAAGAACGCGGAGTCCCGGGACTCTGACTGTCGTGCCAAAACGGTTTGGCAGAAGTCATCCACGCGTTGCGCCTCGGCTATCTCCTCTATCGTAAGAGGGGCTGGAAGGTCGTCCTGGGGTGGGGCGACCGGGGAGTCGAGTGCGCCAGTCTCGGGGTCTTCGGCGCGCTGGATGTCGGCGGCGGGCACTTGGACGGGGGTCGTTCGTGCCGATCCCTCCCTTGTCGACGATGTTCTCTCTGCGGAGCTAGGTCGGCCAGCTCCTGCCTCCCCGACTTGATCGGTCAAGTCGGTGAGGTGTAGCGCATATGTGATCCCCTCGGCGACACGGCGATCGGTGGGATCTTTGGGGCGTATTGCATTGGCTCACGCCTCACGCTCCGTCTTGTGCACGGGGCTTACGGAAGCCTCGGTGCCTTCACGGGCGGTCCGTGGCATCTGACCTACGGAGGTCAGGGTGTCTTCTCTTTCGTTCACACGCCCCGGGCTTACGGGAGCCTGGGTGCCTTCGCGTTCTTCGCGGATGGTGGTCGCCACCGGACTCACCAGGGTCTCCTCGTGGGGCAAAGCGTGCGCTCCCACCCGAACGGTTCGAGAATCCTTGACGCGGGGGGCCGGCTTCGCCCGCCGACTGCCAGAGGAGATTGCGCATTTCGGGGCGCGTCTCCATCTGGTAGTGGTAGTCCCTGTACACCGTGAACATTCGTTGTTCCGGGGACAGGAACTGGCACGCGTACATGGCATGACCGTACGTACGGCATAGCCAACACACGTATGCGCTGCCATCTCCCGAGGCGAAGATCGCCGCTTCGCGTGCCTCCTCATCGGTGAGGCGGGGCACGCGAGGAGGAGCGACTCCTCCATCTCGATTCGAGATGTATAACTCCGCGACCCGGCGGTCCGTACCACTCGTCATCCTCGGGGTGTGCGCGAACGCAATCGCGAAGCTTCCAGTCGATCTCGTTGATGCTGGCGTGGGAGGTCGGCCTCCCACGGGCTTGTGGCCTCGCGCATTGAGGACAGGGTCGGCCTGCCACTCATCCTCTCCTATGTGGAGGGATTCCGCAGGCGAACTTGTCGCATGCGGCCTCGGGGTTCGATTCCCCCTCGCTGCCGGCTTCGGATCCCGGCAGCAGCAAACCGCGCCGAGCGCGGCACGTTGTGCCTCCCGCCTTCGCCATGCGGCGGATCGTTGGACGGTCTGTCTTCTGTTGTCCGGGCAATGGTTGGACGGTCTCAGCCGCTGCGGCCCGGGTCGCAGGGGCTAGTCCGCGTACGAATTCGTGTAGAATACGGACGTCTACTGGACCGGGGTGCGCAGTGAGATCCACTGGCGGGTAGCCGCCCCAGCGAGGATCGACGGGGAACATAGGTTCTCGGGATCCGCGAACGGCTCCTCCTCGGCCCGGGGCGTCCCCGTACGATACGCGTGTCATCTGCCGCATGTCTCCAGCTACATGCGGCAGGGCTTGGGTCTCGGACGGAAAATTTGCGTCCGTCTTGGGGCTTCGCTGCCCCTTGACCGAACTGGTGTCGGCACCAATCGGGCTCCCTTCTTGCGCTTCGGGCGCGTTCGGAGGTACAGTGGCACCGGGCCCTTTCGGGGGGGCTCCGGGTGACCTTTCGGCCGATGCCTGTTCCATCTTACGAACGCGGCTGACGGGGTGACGGGTAGCGTACGGACGTCTACCGGACCGGGGTGCGCGGTGAGGTCCACCGGCGGGTAGCCGCCCCAGCGAGGATCGACGGAGAACAGAGGTTCTTCGGATCCGCGAGCGGCTCCTCCACGGCCCGGGTCGGTACGGTACGGAACCCGTCCAGCCTGCCACATGCTTCCGGGGGCATGTGGCAGGGCTTGGGACTCGGACGCGGCTTGCGCGTCCATCGTTGGTCCTCGTTCTCCTGTGCCACGACTGGTGACGGCACCAGTCGGGCGTTGTCGTTTCGCGGCGGCAGCGGTCGGAGGTACGGAACCACCGGGCTGTCTCGTTGGGGCGCCGGGTAGCCTTGCGGCCATGGTCCGTTCCAGGTCACGGGCACGCTGCCGCGTGGACTCTAACTCAGCGGCAGGTGCTCGAATGCACCTAGTTGCTCCGCCGAGGGGAGCGGAGCTCGTCCATGCAGCGCGAGTAGACGGCATCCATCACGTCGATTCGGAGGGAAGTACGGACTTCCTCGATGTAGTCCACGATGCGTTCGTACATCGCCGCCGCTTGTCCTTCGGAGGACTGGGGCGACGGTTCGCGGTCTGGAGGACCTGCGTCGCCGAATTCCAACGGGGCTGATGGAACTTGCATAGCGGCCGCCCGCATATCCGCCGGTGCGGAGCGGATCGAGGCTCCGTACTCCTCACTCATCTCAACGCGTACGGACGCGGAGGAAAACGACTACCTTCTCGGAATGATCTTCGGGGTCTTCTAGGTCGGGAGACCACTGTAGTATAAACACCCCCAACGGAGGGGGGTGTATACTCAGTTCTTGCGGAGACCCCGATCGGAGAAGGGAAGCAACCTCAGCTAACGAAACCGGGAAGCGGGCCCGGGTAGCGTGGTGGTAGAGCGGGTTCGGACGGGGACGCGCGCACGGGCCGGTCGATCTACGCCTCGACGCCCCGGGGCAGCGCTGGGTTACGTACCAGCGCTGACGGGCGGAGGCGGATCTAAGCTCGCTCGTGTGCTCGCGCGTCCCCTGCCCGCTCGGCTCCTAACTAAATACGGGCTATTGTAGGAAACCCGATCTAGAATAAGCGGGGCGAGCTTGACCAAAAGCGTAGGTTCTGGACAAGCTCGTGCTTGTCCTCCCCCGTCGCCGTCGGTCCGCTCACGTATTTAATGTACAAGTTAGTCTATCATACTACAGCACAGTACGTACTGTACTATAGTGCTACTGTGGTCGGGTACAGTAGTGGGTGCGGGTCGCGCGTACTGTAGGGCTGTCAGCATTCGGTGCTGACAGCACGCGCGCTCGTGCGCGTCGTACTGTAGAGCTCGGGCTCTACAGTAGCTGATCTAATCTAAATCTAGTCCCAGGGGGTTATACTACAGTCACCCATTCGCGTTCAGCTACGTGCCACGCCGACAAATGGGAATCGCGTTCCTTACCGATCCGACGCGCCTCGTCGCTGCGACAAAGGTACCAATTTGCGAGGGTGCCTAGGAGGGCCCCCACCTGCCAAGCACGATCCCAGGATCCCGGGAGCACCTGCATCAAACCGGGGACCTCCCGAACGTCCTCCCTCGACATCGTAAGGGTACGCACAGCTGACCCGTGCATTGGACGCGAAACGGGCGCGTCCAGAGGAGAGACACGGAGCAACGCCGATGCCGGGGAGGGTTCGGAAACCCCCTCCCGTTCGCGCATGCCGTCGGGGAGTACTACTGCACGGGCTAGCAGCCCGTGAGTAGGCGACGAGACCGAAAAAACGGGCGCGGGGGGCATAGCATCTAAGTGGTGATAACGCTTCCGGCGCCCCTTCCACACTTCGGAACCGACGCCACCGCGTTTCCCTGAGGGCAGCCCCGTGGAGGGGCTAGCCACGGGACGGGACAAGAACGCGTCCCCTCGCCTATCATACGCGAGGATCGCGCTCCGGGTGCCCGTCGTAAAATCCATCCACGAGGGGTTGTGCCGTTCGCTCACTTCGGAGGCGCGCACCATCAGGTCCACGACCGCCCCGAAGGACCAAGGCAGGTGAGGTGAATGGTGCTCGTGAGGATGGAGAGAGGCGTTCGGCAGCCACGGGGCCAGCCGCTCTACCCACGCGATCGCCTGGCAAGGCTGTAGGAATACGCGTTCGCTGATGCTCACCTCGGTCATATACGCGGTGCATAGCGACCAAGCCCACGCCCGCTCGTAGTTAAACACGAGGCGCGAGTGGGCTGGGTGAGACGAATCCGCGCACGCGAAACCGAAGTGCTTAAGCACAGATGGAAGAAGTGGATGGACTCCCAAGGACGGGAAGGAGTCCCGGATTGACGGTGGTAGCTCCGGGAAGTCGTGTACGGATAGGCCGCGTTCAAACTAGGCGGATAAGAAGACTCGGCCGTCCTCTTCCGCGGCGGCGCTATACGCAGACCAATCGAAGTGGGCTACGGCCACCGAGTCATAAGGGAAAACGCGGACTTCTGCAGCGCGACGAAGGGCTTCCAATAAGCGTAAGGACGAGGGCATACGTAGAGCCCCTTGACTTCGGGCAGAACGAATCGATTCGGATCGCCCGGTTCGCCCCCGAAGAGGTGGACAGCCATCCGGTCAACGTACTCGGCTTCATCCGCGCTATACGCGAACGTGCAGTCACCCGGAATGCCATCGGGTATCTCGTACACGACCCCACCGCCTTCCGCGAGAAGTCGCCGGAGGGCAAAGGATGCCTCATCCACGAGGCCGGCCTCGTGGATCCTCCGGACACGTACCAGATCGGGAGGTAAGCTCGCCCGCGAAAGCAGCTCGGCCTCGGTGATCCCTGACCGCGCGGGCCGCTGTCACGCGTACTGTAGACGGTAGAGAGGAAGCGGCGCGGACCGCTCCACAACGGACCCGAACCACAGGGTGGCAGCCGCCGACGACCCCGGGCACCGGCAACTGCCGCATACCGCGTGGGAACCCGAGCGGGGCTGGTACGTCAACCAAGCACCCTCGCGTCGAGACACAAGGTCGGTAGACGGGTTACCGAGGACCGCTGCGTGCGGATCGCCCGACGGCTCGTGAACCTCCGCCGTCGCCGGTCGCGGCAGCCCTGCTCCGGGGAGCACGGGGGTTTCGGTCTCACCGGAGGCCGGAGGCGCATTCAGCTCGGCAGAGACAATGGAGCCCCTGGAGAGGCGCGAGGCCTGGAAGGGCCCCGGAACCGAAGCATCCGCGGGCGGGGCCTCCGGCGGCGACGCGGACGGGTTGCCTCTAACGGGAGAGGCCGACGCCAGGGTCATGGCAGAAAGAGACCGGGCCCAAGGAGAACAGGAACGCGCGGAGGACAACCGCCTCGTTTGCGGTGAGGACAAGGCGTTCGCGCTGAGCGCGGAAAGGGGCGACGACAAGCCAGTCCGGGAGGACGAGGACGGTGCGCGGGCTTGGGCGGCGACGGTACACAAGGGAGCGAGATGGGGCGAGACAGTTAGGAGGGCCCTCTCTTCAAGCCCAGGGTGAACGCGGACGTTCACTCTTGAGAAGGGGGCCGTGTAGCATCAGCGCGGATCAGAATTAGATTTAGAATTAGATCGCGCGCCCGCACACACGTGTACTTTAAGGACTGTCAGGACGCCCGCACACACGTGTTTCATCGGCGCGCGCGCGCACACGTGTATTGACAGCGCTACAGTAGCTGAGTACGGTAGCTCAGCACTGTAACGCGCTGCAGTGCAGTACGGACTGTACTGTAGCCCTGTATGATAGACGCGATAGACGCGTAACTGTATATTAAACCACGGGAACCGACGGCGGCGGAGGGAAGGCAAGCATCGGCTTGGCCAGACCCTCACCGTCGGCTTACCCGGAACGCTTACTCTAATTCGGGGACGCTCTCTCTGTTCGCGTTTTAGAGTAGAAGGACACTGGTAGCGAACGCGCACGTGCGCGTGCAAGCTAGGATCGGCCTCCGCCCGTCGGTACTGGAACGTCACCCAGTACCGCCCCGGGGCGTCGAGGCGTCGATCCGCTCTACCGCATACACTAACGCGTTCGCGACCCGACCCGACCCGCTCTACCACCGCTACCGGCCCGTGTCCTTTCTCACGCGTTGCTTACTGGTCCTTTCTGTTCTTCTTGCGTTCTACAGGGTCTCTTACGCGGACTGAGCATACACCCCTGTCGTTGGGATGTTTATGCTACAGTTAGTCGATAGTAACAATGCCAAAATGCGTCCGGCTCAGTCGATGATGCAGAACGCTTTGTTTGGTGCAGGTCTCAAGATTTTCCATGGAAAATGTGTTTATAAAAGGAGCAGTAAGGTTGTGGAAGTAATGACCAACGAAGGTTACATTTTGCTCGGTCCGCATAGGTCTTGTGAGCTTTCAAAACTACCTGATCGCGGCCGCAATCTCCAACAGTTTTTGGCGCACGACTTTTGTCGCAAGTATGAGAATATTTCCGCGATTCAAGCAAAATACGCTGCAGCGCTAGTTCACAAGTGCACGTTTGCAAGTCGAGTTTTGTTTGCCGTAGGAAGTGACACTCCAGCCACTAGGGTGTACTTGGCATTGTAGAGCACTGACCGCCCCGCGTAATCGCGGTGCTGTACTGTAGCACACGCGGAATGCCTCACTATCATAAGTGAGATATATACCACGTGTAACCGTGTATCCAAACCCCCCCGCTCGTGTCCGGGTGTAAGCTCCATGGGGCCCTGTCGAAGTACTGACAGTTCTACCCACGTGTACCCGTGTTATCCCTCACGTTAATCGTGTCATTCCCCACGTGTAGTGGTTGTCACACCTCCCCAAGAGGAGTTTCTCCGGCCATCGCCGCCGTCGTCCAATTTAGTATTTTTAGTTTAATTAATTATAGCTCCGACGTCGGCTAGTATATAGCCGACGTCCGACCCTAAGTAAAACGGTACGAAGCTTTGGGTCTAGAACTCGGGTTTCTGGAACGGAGTCGTAGCCTCGCGTCGGTCCCCGTCCCACGACGGTACCCTGCGAGCCATCTACGTCCCGATTCCCTCCTGCCTCTACCGCGCGCGTCGTCCCGCCACGCCCGGCTCTCCGCGCGACAGCTGTCCCTACCGCTCCGCCCCTCCTGGGCTCTGTTTCCCACTTTTTCCCTTACTTTCCATACTGCGCTTCGCGCCCGGCCCCGTACCGGTCCCTTACGGGTGGTCTCCCGATAACCCCCTACACGCGCCCCCGAACGCGCGCGCTCTGCCAGAGGGGGATCCCACCCCTTCCCCCTCAGTGCACGACATTTTGGTCTCCCGACCTAGAAGTCTACGGAGTGCCCCTTATCCCTTACCGTTTTTGGTCCTAGGTGTTCTATCTCTTTTTCAACAGGTTTCGACAAGCTCAAGGCAATGGTATCCGGGTCCGATTCGTCCCGTGAGACCCGTCATCGAGACGTGCCTCCGCCAGTTGTCGCGTGGATCACTCGGAGTTGTCGCGAGACTCTCCGAGAAGCGGAAAGATTCACGCTCAATACTGTAGCGGAGAAGCTCGCAGCGCAACCGTCGGCGCTGCGAGAAAACCTCAAGACTTTTAATGAGGAAACTATCGCGGTATAAGCCGAGATACAAGCCGCGCGAGAACGCGATCAACTTTCCGCCCTTGTAGGTGTATTAACCACGGCCTGGCAAGCGGATATATCTGCCCGAGCCGATGAGGCGACCAACCTTCTGAAAGAAGAGATCGCTTCCTTGTCAGAGGAGGTTGCTGCCCCCCGTCAAGAAATTACCGTCTTGAAGACGCACCGCCCCGATCCGTCGCTTGGCCCGCAGGGCGGATCGCTGACGCAAACTCCAGCCACCGCTGCTGTGATCCCTCCGACTACAGTCGGAGTAGCCACTCTTTCTCCCGTCGAGGAGTTACCCCCGTTGAACAAGAGGTTGCTCTTCTCCCACGTAACAATGCCGGCGCTGCAAGCCGCGGGGATACCGGTCCTTTCCATGGAAACCGCTCCCCAATTTTCCGCCAAACCTTAGGCGTCACGAACCGCGGCCGGAGCCTCCCGCGAGAGAGCCTCCGCCAGACCTATCCACCTCGAGGGTGATTTCCCTTCCCAGAATTTACTGGGAGGGAACCCCGACCAAGCGGGAAGTTCAGACGACGAGGGGAGTGGCCGACGAAAAAAGTTCAAACCCAGTCGGAGAGACAGGAAGGCTCACCGTCGCAAAGGACGAAAGTATGGCTACCTGCCGGACGGATACTCGAGCCAGTCCTCGTCATCCTTCTCTGACTCGCGGCCTGATTCCGAGTCAGAGTCGCTCACGGCTCCAACGCCGACGTTCGGTCCCAAACAGAAACGAGTTTTTGTTTGAAAGCCGACAGACCACCGTTCAAAGGTGTTTCACGACATGGCGTACGGGTCGGAGAGCTTCCGAGAAACCCTTCCTCGAGACGTTGCGCCGCCCGTTGCGGTGTGGATCTCTTGGAGCTTCCGCGATAATCTCCAAGAGGCAGAACGCCTCACCCTTGCCACGGTGGCGGAAAAACTCACAGCACATTCATCAGGGCTGCGAGAGAATCTCAACCGCCAGGTGGTTGAGTCCGTCGCCGTTTAAGGAGACGTCAACCCTGCGCGAGATCGTGATCGTCTCTCCGCCTCCAAGGGCGTATTAACTCAAGCGTGACAGAAGGACTTGTCTGCCATGCTCGCTGAGGTAACCACTCTGAAACAAGGGATCAAGACCCGGTCGGAGGAAGTTCGTACGCTGCACCAGGAGGTGTCCGATGCCAAGACGTCCCGCCTCAGGTCAGCTGCGGGGCATAAGACCAGATCCGAGGCAGTTGTTCCCAGCCTCCGACGCTGGTGCCCTTCCAACGAATGTCGAGACTACCACCACACCCTACCGGGTGCTGTGTACCAACCCTCCCCAAAGGGGAGTTACTACCGTTGAACAAGAGCATGCCCTTCGCCAACGTGACGGCCCCGGCGCTGGAGGCCGCAGAGGTTACGCTCCCTAGAATGGGGACCGTTCCCCATTTTACCCCTCGAAGGCGGGGTCGATGAACTCAGCGATTGCGTCTCGAGATGGGGCACCTGCCGGTAATTTCCACGTCAAAAGTTATTTCCCCTACACGGGCTCCCTGGGGAATAATGTCGAGGGCGGTGCAGCCGCTCCAGGACGTGAAAAACGCGCGAAGTCCATGTACTGTCGGAGGCACCGCCAGTCCCGACGCCGAAAGGCGAGCCCAGGTTTAGATCCGACGACTTTCCGTCGTCGCCCACGCCCAGGACAAGTCCCGACCCACGTCCATACGGGTCCTTACTTGGCGTCCTACAGCGTCTTTCTACCCCGCGGACTACGGCGTCAATCTGGCGTACTATCTCGTCCTTTTGGCGTACCACCGCGTCCACTCTCGCGTATTACCGCGTCAATCTCGCGTACTACCCGGTCAATCTTCGCGTTCGATCGCGTGTCACGACCTCGCGTAATACAGCGTTAACCTCGCGTGCTACCGCGCCAACTCCGCGTACCATCGCGTGACTTCGGACCTCTCCGGGCTATGGGCAGACCAATGCCCTCGACGGACAGGCTGGTCAGAAGAAATTTCGGTTCCCTTCCCCCAGTTTTCGCTCGTACGGAGTGTCCTCGCCTCACCAATCAAAGGACAAAGAAAACTCTCTGTGGAAGGGGAGATTATCCTCTCCAAGGACGGGGACTATTTCCTTGCGCAAGGGGGAATTACCGTCATCAAGGACGTAGAAATCCCCCCCGAAGCAAGGAGGTTATATTCATCAAGGACGTGGAAATTCTCTGTGAATGGGAAGAGTAGCGTCGTTGAGGACGAAGAAAATTCCCTGGGCGGCTGGGGAGATCGAATACTAGATGAATGGACCGCGGCCCGGTCGGTAATGCAGTTAACCTTCGCCTATCTGGTGGCAAGCGTCTCACATTTTAATCTGTGCGGTCACTAACTCGGTCTCACGAGATGTTCTAATTTCCCCAACTGAGGGGCGATCACCACCTCGGTATCACGAGCTGTCCTAATCCTCGATTTCACGAGTCGTTCTAACACTCAATACCACGAGTCGTCCTAACACTCGATACCACGAGTCGATCTAACCATCGATCCAACGAGTCAATCTCCTCCTGGTAATCAGCGAGATCTTCACCCGGTACTGTATCCACCGTCCTCTCCACCCAGTACCGCCTTGGGGTCCTTCGCCACCTCCTCAGTGCCCACCACCGTCGCCGTTGCTCCGGCACGCGCGGGTTCTATAGCAAGCGCGACTCCGCGTCCAACATCGCCGAACGGTCGCGTTTCTCAGATATTACCTCCGGCTGGATCCCAGCCCTGTTGCCCCCTCAAGGAGGTACGCAGTGTACCTACAGCAATGCTCCATGGAAACACGCGCCACGATCCCTCCAACCGCCTCCGGACGCCTTGGCCCGGTAATTTCGCCTAGTTGATTGTGTTTCAATTTTTGGGTTTGATTTTTTGGCAGATGCCTAATTTCTGTTAATTTTTCAGTTTCAATTTTTGGGTTTGATTTTTTGGCGGATGCTTAATTTCCGCTGTTGTTTGGCAGGTGGCGCCGCCCCGGCCATACCAGTACAGCCCGCCTTTGGAGGCGGGCAGTACAGTATGAAGGGCGCCCCCGCGTTCTCTTGGCGGCGCCACCGACCCCCGACGCAACCCTGGGAGGCAGACGCCCGAGACGCTATAGCTCGTTCGACGAGGGGTTTTTGCGCCCTCGTGGCGGTTTCGCGAGGAATAATTTTCCTGGTCTCTCGGCGACGTAGCCCCTTACCCTCATGGCGTGCGCGTCCCTCCCCTGGAGGAGAAGTCGCAGTACTCCGTTCACGAGGTTCCCTTCCGCCGCTTGGCGTGTCCACCCCCCCATCGGCGAGGGAGAAAATATTTCGCTCGTATGTCGAGGTCATTCTCCGCCTCTTGGCGGGTGTCTCCCCCACCACAAGTGTGGGATAATTTATTTCACTCGGTTATCGAGGTCATTGTCTGCCTCGTGGCGGGCCCGTCCCCCTCGCCGGGGTAGGATAATTTATCTTACTCGTTTAACGAGGGTACTCCCGCTCAAGAAGCGTGTCAGTCCCTCATCTCGAGGGACAAATTCTGTACTCGGTTGACGAGGATACTCCCGCTCAAGCAGCGTGTCGGTCCCTCCTCTCGAGGGATAAGTTCTAGCCTCGTTTATCGAGGGTCCTCCCGCCCAAGCGGCGTGTCCGCCCTCATTGCGAGGATTAATTCAATTCCTCGTTGACGAGGATCCTCCCGAGTCACGAGCGATAATTTTCCACTCGTTTGACGAGGATGCCTCCGCTCTAGCAGCGTGTTCGTCGCGCATCTCGAAAGGATAATTTATATACTCGTCTGTCGAGGTGACTTTCCGCCCTGGCGTCGGGTCCTGTACCCTTCTGGGCGTAGGGCATGGTATCTACTCGCCCGATGAGGTGACTACTCGCTCGCTTGTCGTGTTCGGCATCCCTTTGCACAAGGGATAACCTATCAACTCTCGTGACGAGGTTAGTTTCCGCCTGGTAGCGTGTTTGTCCCTCATCCCGAGGAAGACTTTCGATGCTCGTTCGACGAGGTTATTGCCCGCCTCGGTGGCGTGTTCCGTATCCCTACTCCCGGGGGATAGTTTCTACTCGATCGAGGAGGTGGCAGCACGTCTCCATGGCGCATTCATATTCCTACTCGCAAGGGATAATCTAGCTGCTCGTCCGACGAGGTATCTTCCTCGCCCTCATGGCGCGTTTTGTATCTCCAGTCAAGGGGGGTAATTTCTATACTCGTTTGACGAGGTTGTTATCCGCCCTGGAAGCGTGTTCCTTACCCCTACTCGAGAGGGGTAATTTATCTACTCACATGATGAGGTGAAGTCCCGCCTCGCGGCGCGTTCACCTCTCGAGGAGCCTTTTCTTGACTCGTTTGACGAGGGATCGTTCTACCCCTATGGCGTATGCGTCACTCCCCTCGGGGAGTAATTTATATACTCGCTCGACGAAGATCTCCCCGCCCTCAGCGGCGTGTTCCTCGACCCTACGACCGAGGGAAAGTTTATCCTCCCCCTCGCCCAAGGGTCCCTTTCGCCCAAATTGGGTGCTCGAGGAGTAACTCCGATACTCGGCTGGCGAAGTTGTTTTCACGCCCTCATGGCGCGGTCTTTTCCCCCTACGCATGAGGGGTAATTAACGTACTCGCTCGACAAGGTTTCCGTCCCCCTCGACTGAGGACGTTCATCGTGGCGGGGATTAATGCCGACAATCGCTCGACGAGGATATTCCCTGCCCTGGTGGCGTGGTCAGCTTGGCGGAAGGGATTTGCGACCCTACGGACAGGAAGGGATTTTTGGCTCCTTTCAAATGTCGCCGCCTTCATCTTGTGCGAGGGAGTTCCCCCTTTCCTAGGGGAGAACTGGCTGTACCTATTGGACGGGGGGACGCCTCCCTTCCCGGGATACGTTCAATTCTCTGCGCCTCGCTGCGTGAGAGGGAACACTGGGGGTGTGTCAGACGAGGTGGGCTTCTCTTGGCTACGCAACGCGGAGGACAGTACCAAGGGTCTGGTTTATTGGTCACCCTAGAAGTGGGGTGGATCAACTTGGGCCCCTATCGAGCTGTCACCACCCCGCCCTCAAGGGGCTCCTTCTTCCTCGTAGTGAACGAGAGCCTTTTCTGGCAACAAGCCCCCCGCGGCCCCCTATGAAACCACAGGTGGCTCGGGCTCGACTACCGCAACCTCCTTCGCCGTCGGGTCGCGCACATTCGCCACCTCAGCTGGCGGATCTTCCGACGCGACCTTCCCCGGCCATACCATTTCACGCTTGGAAGAAGAAATGTCGCGTTGGCCGGCTGAAAGGGGCTCGCTGGTTGCCGAAAGGACAGGAGTCGGTCGATAATGGGGACGTGCTGGTCAAAGAAGGGTCGCGCCGAAGAGAGAGTGAACTGTTCAAATGATGGACGCTGCCTCGCAATTTGGTTCAGATTTTGGACACCGCTCCGCAATTTAATCGGGACGCGCTCTGGGTGACTCACCCCACACCACCCTCTTCCCAAGAGCTCTTCTATCCTGGCGAGTTGTTCATGGCGGTACAATTGTTGCCGGAGTCATGGTTCACGAGGACGCTCGACTCTGAGAGGGGGGCTATGTAGAGCACTGACCGCCCCGCGTAATCGCGGTGCTGTACTGTAGCACACGCGGAATGCCTCACTATCATAAGTGAGATATATACCACGTGTAACCGTGTATCCAAACCCCCCCGCTCGTGTCCGGGTGTAAGCTCCATGGGGCCCTGTCGAAGTACTGACAGTTCTACCCACGTGTACCCGTGTTATCCCTCACGTTAATCGTGTCATTCCCCACGTGTAGTGGTTGTCACACCTCCCCAAGAGGAGTTTCTCCGGCCATCGCCGCCGTCGTCCAATTTAGTATTTTTAGTTTAATTAATTATAGCTCCGACGTCGGCTAGTATATAGCCGACGTCCGACCCTAAGTAAAACGGTACGAAGCTTTGGGTCCACAGCTCGGGTTTCTGGAACGGAGTCGTAGCCTCGCGTCGGTCCCCGTCCCACGACGGTACCCTGCGAGCCATCTGCGTCCCGATTCCCTCCTGTCTCTACCGCGCGCGTCGTCCCGCCACGCCCGGCTCTCCGCGCGACAGCTGTCCCTACCGCTCCGCCCCTTCTGGGTTCTGTTTTGCCTCTTTTTCCCTTACTTTCCCTACTGCGCTTCGCGCCCGGCCCCGTACCGGTCCCTTACGGGTGGTCTCCCGATAACCCCCTACACGCGCCCCCTGAACGCGCGCGCTCTGCCAGAGGGGGATCCCACCCTTCCCCCTTAGTGCACGACACTGCATTCCTCCCTATTTCCGGGTACTTTTAGGCAGAATTGCGCCCGGTTGAGTGTCATGCCCGTTGGGTACCGCCACTACCTGTCCGCTGTGGAGCGTGCCCCTCCGGCCCGACAGCCCTTACAGCGGTCCTATTTGATACTGTTATTTAATCTACGTGTCCACCCGTCTTACATTCATGCCTCAAACCCTTTTTTCAGCCGTTATAAAGTGGTATCAACTGTAGTGCAATAATCGACTACACCGTGGAGGGGTGAAAAGACAAGGAATTGAGGGGTATGACAAAGTGGGGAGGGGTGACAAGTGAAAATTATTTCACTTTATTATTTTAATTATTAATTTCAATTAGTTGCATATTACTTATTTAACATTAGATTAGATCTAGGATTTAGCGCGGAGAGCTACTGTAGTGGCTCCGGCGGGGCGATATATACCTTAGCTCTCTGACGTTCAAGTCAGTAAAAGTAACCCGAGTTGCCAGAGTTGAATATCGCCTTGGTCGAAGTCCGTCTTTCCCAAGACGCTCCCTTTTACCACAGATTACGTTATCCTTTGCGCTCGGGGGTTCCCTCTCCTTTTCCTTTATTTCACCTATCCATTTCTATTTCTATCTCTATTTCTATTCTCTTATCTTGTGTTGGTTCCACAGTGCCGGATTGCGATCTGCATTGTGACGACTGGAGTCATCGGGCTCTTGTGTTGGTTCTTTTGTTTGTTGTTGGTGCCATCGGCATTGGTTGCGACCGGACCGGTGTAGGTGTCTTAGCCATCGGGCAACACGTGGGTGTAGCGCTGCTACTTGTTTACGTCCACCGACGGAGGCTGTTGCAACGACGTCTCCCTCGAAGGTCCTGTTGCGTACACAGGACAGTGTTGGTTCCATCGGATACAGGTTGCGACCGTTCCGGTGTCGGTACTTTGCCATCGGGCAGTACGGAGGTGTAGCGCTGCTACGTTTTTGCTAATTCCCGTCGGGCTGCGTTGCGAAGCCCCCGTCGAAGACCTTATCAAGGGTATAAGGTGTACCAGGCGCCCGCGAGCATTAGTTCTACGACCCATCGGGCCCGGCTTCTTAATCACCGCCCGAACTCGCCGAGCAGCTGCCTGTACAAGACTCTACCACCATTCGTCCCCGGGCCTGGCATCTTCCTTTTGCCCCCCTATCAGGGACTTGAGCTACTGTGGGCCGCAAACCCACTTAAAGGGAAAGGGAGAATCGGACACCCCGTAGGGCTGTGCCGTCGGCAACTCTTGTTGGTTGTTGTTTGTTGGTTGTGTTGTTGCTGGACCGTTGGACCCTGGTTCCGGCCTGACAAGCACATTGCACTACATCAACCCTCCGCTACACGAACAGTTTTTGTGTCGTTCTCAGGGCCTTTCTTAAATTGCTTGCACGGCGTGCGTGCGTGCGTGCCCGAGGCCTCTCGTCACCCCCATTGGCCCCTGAAGAATAATTGAAACAGTGTCTAGCTCCATTACACAACCCCCTCTCCGTACAGGCAGCCGCATGGCACACCGCCAGCCTCGACCTTGGCAACACCTCATTGGCACCGACGCCAATCTTCAAATTTTAAAAAAGGCCGCTAAACGGCAGGCTTGAAGCCTGCGTTTGCACATCTCGATGCTAATCTCCGTGTTGGTCCAGCTAAGAAGCAATTTTGCTTCCTATGCTAATACCCCGGACCTCCTAGTCTAGACCTTGTGCTCCTTCGTACAGAAACGCCGAACTATACGCCTACCTCCCCACCCGTGCGCATTCGAGATACCATCACACTGTCCCCGTCCATTACCATCACGATCAAGAATATGCCCATCCGAAATCAATACCTCCCTCTCTTCATGACAGTCTCCATATATCCGAGGCGATCTCCTCGCAACCACCGAAGCCCCGACCCCTCGAGACCTCCTACTTTCCCACGCCACAACGAGCCACTTTCCCACATATTAGCCAACTCCTTCGCCGCTACTGACACCCCAACCTTCTCTAAACCATCTCGTCCTCCTTCCTCCGCCTTTCGCGCATCCGCAGATTCTGCAACCGAGCCCCCATCTAGCGATGCTATCCGCGCGAGCCATTTATCGACACAGCGGCCTTCTAGCGATGGCGCACGCGCGACAGAACGGTCCACGCAACCTCCCACGAGCACAGCCGAACATGCAAGCGAGCGCGAAACCCACCCCCGTTCTAGCCAAGCCCGCCGCTCTGGCGACCTTTCCATTGTTCCCCCGGAGAGTATTCCCCCGCACGCTTGGCCTAGCCAGCCATCAACGGCAAGTGGAAAACGGCTGTCGAGCACGACAACGGAACCCCCGCCGGGACTATCGGAAGTTGGCGTGTTTGAGGGACTGTGGAGCATCCGTAGGTCCGGCGAGCGGCCCTGAAACGACCCGACACGCTCGCACAGCAAGCCATGAAGACAGAATCACTCCAGCGGCCGAGGAAGAAACTATAGATGGACAACGCAACCTGTGGCACCACTATGCAGGCGGGAGATTCTACTGCTGGCCTACAACTTTATTGGGGAGCATAACGAAGCCGTATTGCGGAAGGTATTGAAGGAGTGGCTGCGGAAAGTGAGCGGTTCGAAGACGGAACGCATCACACGGGCCTACCTCTACTTCCGTGTCACTCTTATTGGTGGTGAGGCTGCCGGGGAATTGTTTCGGAAATGTGTGAAGGATGGGTTATGTTCATTCAAGGACTTTGATACATGGTTAGAGAAGAAAAGGTATCCGGTCGAGCGCTTGACGGAGGTTCCTGCCGATGCAGATCTTATGAGGGCGTTTCGTCCGGTGCAAGTGGCGCACTGGGAGGAGTTTGAGGCTGTGGCTGAGCAGAGACGGCAGATGGCGGCTGACAGAGACTTGCCGGACGTAAATGCTGGGAGTTCTGGGTACGGAGGACCTGCGAGTGGCGTCGGAGGATCGCCGTTCAGCCTCTCGCAGTTTGCCTGGTTGTGCCTTCTGCTCCGTGACGATCCCGTCGCAAAGCTCGCGTTTCAGGGAACCGGGCAGGAGCTGAGCATGGAGCAGCAGCGCAATCGTGTCAACGGTGACGACTACTGGCACACTGTTGCCGAGCGCTTCAACAACGCTGACTTCCATCCCCGCATTGATGCGCGACCCGAACTACCCCTGGAGACTCTAGACCCCTCATCGACTCCCCCTTCACCCGTGGGCGGCCTGAAGATAAAGACGTTATGGACGGACATACGCGGTCCGTTCACGAAGGCCCATAATGACTTTGCAAAGTCGGGTCAGAAAGATTCGACCTTACTAGGGACTCGCCGTTTCCTGCAAAACAACGGGAATGGTCAGCTTTGTGCCCTCTCCAAGCGCATACTCGTCATGTTTATCGTGTTGCAGATCGGGAGGGACAACAGGGGGACAGAAGACCAGGGGTCAACCGCGAAGGCCATGTTGAGCGTGGCACTTAGGGTGATCTCGGGCGGCGACGGGTTTGACGAAGCTGGGTCTGGAATTCCGCCAGGGGTTGGTTAGACGGGTGCAGTCATAATGGGGAGTTCAAGTGATGAAGGGGACGACGGGGGGCCCGCATCGGGCTCAAGGAAGAAGCGCAAGACAGTCGCTGTTTCCGACGACACATCGTTCCTATGTCACCATATAAAAGGGTTGACAGACTCGCTAAGTAGTCGGCAAGCTGACACCGGGGAGAGATCTTTGGCAGAGTTTGTGGAAAGCGGAAAGTTAATGGAAGTGCTTCAGGAGGCGCAAGAACAATTGCGGACTGCAGAGAGGGGAGCAAAGGACGATGATGATGTTTTACTGAAGCTAACCACGGCACGCTTCGAGAAAATACGAGCCGATTACGAGCGCAAGTTTGGAACAACTGCGTAGGATATTCTACCCCCGTCGATAGTAGATAGCACGTCCCGACAAAATTGCTGCAATTGTCATGCACATCGGCGCCTCAAGCCTGGGGCATCACGGCTCCTCCTTGAAACCAGGGCCAACTGGACAGCCTTTCCATTAACGAACCCATTCTTGTCATCGACATACCCCAAAATCAAGGGGACTATCCAGCGAATAGCGCCCTGCTCTGCGACCTTCTTTGCCGCTTAGCTGTTCCAAACAAACCTCAAATCGGCCCCCGCAAAGTCCGGGGTGGCCGGGGCGTGCGAATCCCCACTAATCTCTGCCCTCTGCTGCACGGAGCGGGTGAGATCGATGGCGTGCGAAAAATAGAAGCCGGGGAAGGAGGCGGGGGAGTTGACCATGGCGGCGAGCATGGCCTCCTCGGCGAACTGCGGCTTGGTAAGTCCGATTTGCTTCTTGACCATTTTCAGGCTGCGCACTGGGATCGCTTTCAGCGTGTCGACGCGCCCGTCAATGGCCTCGATAATCGCGCCGGCCGAGGAGCGCTTCTTGATCACGAGCAGGTACGCGTCGTGCAGCGACTCCAGCAGCCCGACCAGGCTGTACACTAGCGTTTCTGTGTCCGGCTGGGCCAGGGTCGCGCAATCCGTCTTCGTGCGCACCGAGCACGCCAGCGTGTGCCGGTCTAGGTACAGGAGGTGGGTGGGCGAGACGGCGGCCCCTGCAGGCTCGAGCGTGATCCAGTGCGTCGACGTGCGCTGGAAGAGCGTCTCGGCGGTCATGGTGGGGTGACGCGGGCGGGGCATCGTGCGGGGAAGCATGCAGGGAGGTTTGCGATATTATCCTTACTAAGTGTGCGGCGGAGGGACGGGCGGCGCTGGGAGAGGGCGGGATGGGATGGTGCAGTCGCGCCTCGTTGCCGACGACATTACCGTCGAGATTGGCGTCATCACGGCCCTGCCGTCGCCGGAAAAGATCCTCGCGACGGACAAGGCCGCGGCGGCCGTCGGGCCGTATAATCAGGGTGTAGTGGTGGATGATGGCACGGTGTATGTGAGCGGATGCCTTGGGTTGCTGCTAGGCGATGGCGGCATGGTCGAGGGCGGCGTGGAGGGGCAGACGAGGCAGGCCTTGGAGAACATCAGAGCGATTCTGAATTCGACGGGGCCGGGCCGAACGATATTGTGAGGACTGGTATCTTGCTGGATGACATGGCCGATTTTGAAAAGGTCAACGCTGTCTGTAAGGAATTTTTCGGGGCAGGAGATGTGCCTGTGCGCTCGTGTTTTGCGGCAAAGGAGCTTCCAAAGGGGATCTCGTCGAGATTAGGCTACTGCTAAATTTCCGCGTGTGTAACGTGGTGCGGGAGCACATTTGTTGTCAGACGGTTAAGGAGTGGGATGGTTACGCGCAGGGAAACCTGATCAAAACGCTTTGGACGCTTGGTAGCACTGTGGCCGACTAGCAATGAAAACAGACGTGTAAGTCACTTGCGACACGAAACCTGAACTGCACAAGACAGGACGTGCGTCGCATGTCGACCTGCGATTGCTCTCGTGGCTCTACCCTGATAGTGGCGGGCATGTTGTTGATGAGAATTGATCCTGTACGACTCCAATGCTGGTCCTACATTGCTTAGAGTAGTCCTCCTGGGCCGAAATTTTGAGTTGTGGCACGCGTGATCCTCGAAGGCGACGCCGTTGATAAATGATGACTCTTTTTCTGGCGATCAACAAGCATCGCAGCCCAGTAGTTGCCGTTAGATGTTTTTGTCCATGGAGATAGACGAAGGCAAGAGATAATCGTCGTGAAGCGTGAGCTTTACTCGTGGAGCGGAGGTATGGGTCTGACAGGGGAAGCGGAGAAGTGCCAGCCAAGATGGAGTCATTCCGTGAGACACATTAATTTATTGAAACGCCGGGCCGCCATTGGCCACGAATCAAAAAGCACTCCTTAATTCGGCTCCGCATCGCCTTCTTCAACTTCTCTATCTCCCCTCGCCGACCGTTTTTGCACACGCCCTGGTTGCCGCATGCGCCACCCAAGTACTAGGAAAAGACGGACGCGATGAGATACGGACCGCTTTGCAGCGTGACAGCCGCACCGAAACCCAAGACAAACGAGGCACACACGCGCGGTGACGGGCGCACGGGTTGGGAAGAGCTGCGGCCGGTTTTCCTAAAGGCGTCATTTTGTCCTCCGCGGCTGGTTCGGCCTACTTCGAAGCCGGAGGCCCAAAAGTGTTCTGCGCGGCGGACGGCCTACGCGCGTGGGCGAACTCGTCGATCGACGCGGTATCGAACTGCGAGGTGCGGTGGGCGAACTTCTCGGGGCGGCGTGAGGAGGCGCTGGCCGCGGCGGGGGCGAGCGGTCGCGGCCGGGCGAGTCCGGAACGGACACGTGCAGGGAGGTCTGCGCGGAAGTGTGCGGCGTAGGGACGGGCGGCGCTGGGAGAGGGCTAGATGGGATGCTCGTGTGGGGTGAGAGGAGCGGGGGGGATGGAAGGAGAGGGACGGATGCATCGGGGCTGTGGCCGGGCGTCGAACTTTGACCTTTTACATTAAACAAAACTTCTCGCACGTTTACAAAATCCCACCACCACCCCTCACCTCCGTGAACAGAAGGTGAGGCAACTTAACGCTCGTCTACTACAAGAAGCTACAAACTACGCATTTGTCATCGGCGGTCGTGTAGGTCCTTTCTCCTTCACTATATTTTTCAGCACCTCCCTCTTACGGGAGGGAACGGTGCTGCGAGTTCTACGAGCCACAGTTTGCCTACCAGCGACTGCATCTCCGCATCGTTCCAGCACAGTTCGGTTAACCTCTTTCATCTCGCCAATGAAACGACCACGATCCATATCTAGTTTCGCGCGTTCTCCCAGTAAATGCGAATCGTTGATACCATCCCAAGAGTGCCTTCCTCGCTCGCCATCCTCTTCGATACAATAGTTGTGCAACTTCATACAGACTGACATTATGTTAGAACAGTGGCGCAATGAGAAGTTTAGGCGGTGGCTGTGGTATAACTCCTCTCCGCCCTGGGTTGGGTGAGAGGCGGAGGCTTTAGCGAGGGAGCACGCGGCGCGGACGCGACGCACCAATTGAACCGATCGGACGAGCTCGCGAAAAGGGAGTGGCTCACTGGCCGGTTACGCGCAGTCGCCCCGTGGTGCGTGGACGGGAGCGACCGGTAACGGGTTAGAAGCCAGCGCGCGCGGCGGACAACCGAAAACGGACGTACGTAGGCGCAAAAGGGACGGGGGCGAGCTTGCCCCAGTTTACTGGTGGGGACGGGTGTCAGGTCTTAACCCCTCAGAGGGACGCCTCGGACACCTGTCCCAGTATACAGTACCTGCCGCCTAGTGCGTACCAGGTACTGTACGCCATTAAAAAACTAGCGCCTCAATTCCTAATTACCGCGCGGACGCTGCAGCTACACGTGTGTACTACTGTACACACGCGCTGCTTACAGACTACCGCACGGATGCCACGTGTGCTAGCGTACACGCGTCTTACTGGTAGACTACCGCTTGGCCGACACGTGCACTACTGTACACGTACGCCAGATTACGACCGCTCGGCACGCGCGCGCTCCCTACACGTGGGCACACCCGCCCACGTGTCCACCGTGCACGGCCGCACTGTTCATAATCTCCCCGCGCGCGCGTTCGTCGTTATACTACAGACCCCCTTCCTTAGCTTTCGCTACGTCCCCGTAGCGACCACCCATCCGACCACGCGATTCCGTTCCGGTTTCTCTGTTTTCCTCCGCGCGCGATGCAAAGACCGAAGCGCGTGCGTGCGGGCGGGCTTTTCTCCCGCCTCGACTCCGAGCTGGCGGTCGATTCGCCAGCTGTCCCGTCCGAATCGGTAAGCGCGTCGTCCAATTTCCCTCCTGCGAGACGCTCCGAAACCCCTGACTCCCTCCTAACACTCCCCCGAAATTCCCAAGTCCTCCACCCGCGACGACTTTTCCGTACAGTACCTCCTCCGGAGACCGAGAACGGACGGTCACGACGAAGTCAGCGCCGCGCGCCCATACGGTCCGCCGTCGAGCCCTGGTCGGGCTCCGGCGTCGAGCCGATCGGCCCATGCGGTACACCCGTGGCGAAGCCAACGCGACGAGGCTCCGCGGGCCACCGAGTTGGCCGAGCCCGCGTTCGCGCGGATTAATTCGTCCGATGCGGTGCGCGTGCCCACGGCGTACAGTGCGCGACCCAAAGTCCTCCCCACCACCCCCGCCGGGCTGGACGGGGGCCGACACTGTCGCCCGGGCGGTTCTTCACCGCCCCAGCGCACCAGCTCGCTTCGACAACAGCGCGCGCAAGTTCCGTACGGTCGGTTTGGGATGAGAATCCCCGTCTTCGCACTCCTCCCCCGAAGGGCAGGCCAATTTTCATAAATCCACCCTTGTTTTCCGTCCTTTGCGGCCGAAGTCGGCCACAGAAGGGCACGGATACGTGCGCCAGAACTTCCCTCGTGCGCTCGCAGCGATTCACGCGCATCAACCGATCGGAATGTTCCTTTTCTGCGACCGGTCTCCCAAAGCGTCATTTGGAAACTGCAAGAAACCAAAAGAAACCGAAAGAAACGGGAAGAAACCGATTTGGTTTCCAAATATGTCCGAATGCGGTTTTCCCGAGGCGACACTACCGGACGCGGAATGCTCCCAGGAGTGCGATGCCGTTGTCAGAAACGGGCTACGATTTTTCCCGCAGCGTGGGAGGGAAAAACGTAGCCCAAATCGCGACTAAACTAAAAAGTCGGCGAACGCGATACATCTCAATACAAAGTACCGGTTCCCGGTACAGTTCTCCATTTCCATAGGCGCGTGCGAGCGCGATCATCCGAACGGTGCGGCCAGGCGTGGCTGATAGCTATCGGCGTGGACGCTTGGGAGAAATTCCGATTGCGGACCACCCTCCCGGAGGGTTGGCCAATTTTGGAAGAATCTGCGTCCATTTGCGCGGGATCCATCCGGTACGGACTGCCTCGCGGTGCGCACTCACACGCGGCTGGCTGCCGGGGCTGCATAGCACGTGCGCGGCTTGTTTTCCCCAGAGGCTTTTGCGCGAGCGAGCGTCCGAGCGGTGCGACCGAGAGCGGCCGAAACTTGCGCTACGCATGCACGCTTGATCCTTGTTGGCGCGAGCGCCAATACCGGTCGATAAACTGCTGCGGAAGCCCATCGTCGGGCTCGTAGGTGTCGTCCGAAGCGGTATATCCATACCACCGGACCTTGTAGTGGATCCCGCCGCGCGTAGTACGGTGTCCGACAATGCGGTCAACGACGTACTCCGCTCTTGGCGTTGCGGCTTGTGCGTCCAATTCGGTCGATGTGGCCGGGGTGACGGTATCCCCCGGCCCGCGCGGCATCTTCATAACGCGGTCGATGCTCACGCGATTTTCCACGCCGTCCTGCTCGATGAGGACCGTGATGTTCGTAGAGGAGTGCACGCGAAACGGACCCTCTGTCTTCGGTAGTAGTTTGACAGAGAGCTCGTCCGTTCCGGCCGTACCTTGCGCACGCGTGCGTCGCTCGACGCTTGTCAACGGGCGGGGCGGGCGATCAACGTAGACAAAATCGCCCGCCACAACGAGCGGACGGAAGCGGACTTTCTTGTCAAAATCGTCCTTGTACCGCTTTTGCGATGCGGTTAATTTCGTCCGAGCACGGTCGAGCGCGTCGCGAAGCTTGTGCAGCGTAGCGCGCTTGTACTTCACCGGGGTCCGTGGGTCCTCTCGATGGGTCCCCGCGTCCTGCAGTACAGTACCGGGGAGAATTAAACCGGACGGTGCTGTCTTCTGCACAAATATGGACGTCTTCTTCGCACGAGCGGGTCTTCTCCGCGTCCGTATCGGTCCGCTCATCCGCGTTAGCGGGATTGCCACTGTGGGCGTCGTCCGTTTCCGGTTCTTCGCATCGCGCGCCTCCTCCCGTAGCGGATTCTTTGTGACGCGCGTATCCTTCCGTAGCGGTGGAGGATTTTCTTCTGCCATCGTCCGTAACTGGTTGTTCGCGTCGCGCTTGTTCCTCCGTAGCGGTCGAGGAATTATTTTTGTTCCCTCCCCCTTCCTTGGCGTCGGCCTCTTCGGGGGCCGCTACGCCAAGTGTCAGGATGTGTGTGGGGGATGGCAACGCGAGACCCACAACGGTATGTTTGGGGACGTGGACGGCACGGTTTCCGAAGTTGCTAACGAGCACCGTAAACGGCTCGCCCCGGAAGAGGTCCATGACCCCCTGGGCCATCAGGCATAAATTCTTATGCGCCGCTTTGGGGTGGTTTTGCAGGAAGCAAAGCCCCCCAACCGGTGTTGCGACGCGTACCATCGCTTGGGTCATCGGGGGTATCGTGACCCCCTTGACCACGCGAATTTTCCGTGACGGTACGTTCGTCGGGAACTGCGCGCGCTTCCGGTCGGCCGAATTTTCCTCCTGCGGGAGCTGCTGTGACGGTCCCCTCGAGGCCATCTTGCGGTCGTGCCTCGAGGGTGTGACTCCCGTCAGCGCTACGGACGGCGCATGATGGAACAGCACCTTCCTCTGCGGTGGCAGGATCGCCTTCACGTGGCGATCCAGGAACGTGGTTCCGATGATACAGTCCACCGCAAGGTTGGTGACGACCAAGAACGGTACGCGCGCGACGAACTCACCAATAAGGACGTACAGTTTGAGCTCGCCGAGGGCCTTCATCGACTTACTCGAAGCGTTGATGAGCGGCGGGCTCCGCGCGGACTGGATGGCAGCGCGCCACGGTTCTGCCACACAGCGTAGGTGGATTAGATTCGGGCCGGCGCCCGAATCTAGAACCGGCGTGATGGCGCGCATCATCGCGCGTCGTTGTCCGACCGTTGCGGTGACCTTATAATTCTGCTTCTTGAAGAAGCAAATTGCCGCTTCGTCCGTTCGGCTCTGCGATTGCGCGCGTACCGAAGCGGTCGACGGGGTGCCTTGTTTATTAAGGCTTGGCACGGGGAGGATCGTCGACGCCTCTACGCGTCCTCCCCGGCTTCCCCCGTCAACCCAAGGTCCTCGGGCCCCTCGTCCGTCTGCGATAGCGCGGGTTCTTCCGATTGGACGGTCTCGCGCGGCTCGACCACGTTGATGTCCGTGGGAGCCTGCGCACGCGAATTTCGCCACGCGGTCGGCGGTTGACGCTAGAACGGCGAGCCTGGGCGGAGACCTTGACGGATCCGAAGCTTTTGGTAATTGGCCTCGCGGGCCTGCAAAAGCTTCGAACGCAGCGCGCTATCCGCCACCACAGGACATTGCTCCTGTCGGTGGGTCAGGTCCAGACAGAACCGACACGGCGGGGGTCCAGGTAATCCTTGGTTGAAGGACCGGACCCGCTGGTTCTGTACTGGCCTTCCGTACGGATGTGCGCGCGCATCACCGTGTTGGGCGGGCGCCGTCGGTGCGCCCGCCGGGGACGAGGCAGGTGACGGATGGTAGCTAGTCGGCGGCGAGCTAAGCGAGCTCGGCGTCGCCGACTGGTCCGTCACCGCCAGTATCTCCTCCGTTTCGGTTCCGCGCGCTGTCGGGAGTTGAGATAGGGACTCGACCGACAGCACAGGCCTTGTCCGCGCGTTGCGCGTGAATCTTCTCACCGAATCGGACGGTGCTTGAAGCGACGCGAGCGAGGTCGCCTGTCTTCGAGCAGAGCGGTGCGTCTCGCCTATCGCTTGCGCGTAGCATGCCACCGCTTGGTAGTCCACGCCCGGATGCGTCGCGAGAAATCCTAGCATCGCGATTGGATCTTGACCACCGAACGTGTGGGTTTTCAGCTGGACGTCCAACTTCTTCCGATAACGGTTAACCCGCCGCGCGGTACTCGCGTCGTAGCGCGCGCTGCGATTTTCCAGCCTATACGTGCGGTAGGCGACGGCCTTGGTGAACAGGTCGTTCAGCGGTCTGATCACCGGCAACCGTTTCGGATCCCGCCTCGGAGCAGACCGGCGGTCCCTGTCCCTGCGATGGCGGTCTTCTTCTCCGCCGGGGCTACTGTAGCCCTCCGGATCGGAGTCTTCTCGCCGGAACCGACGTCGGTCGCGCGCATTGCGGCCTCTGCGGTCGCTTCTGCGCGATTCGTCCGACTCGGTGTCCTCGTCATCGGAGGGGTATCCACCTCCTCCGGCATCGCGGTATCGCGTATAGCGTCCTTCGCGGTTATCATCGGAGGGGTAACCGACCCCTCCGGCATAGCAGTATCGCGCGTAGCGTCCGTCGCGGTTCTTGCGCGTCGCCCTGTGGCGTCGTCTTGTGTCTTCTTCCTCGGAGGGGTTTTCTGTACCCTCCGAGGTGTAGCCTTGAGCGCCGGGTGCGCTTCTTCTGCTCGACCGATACGGCTGTCGCTTTTCTGTCGCGAAGCGCCCCAGGCGGTTTTCTGTCCCGCTGGGGCCAGCCGTATCGGCGAGTACGGGAGGGCCATTTTCTGTGGGCCCTTCTGTAGCACCATAAATTGGTGGGAGGTAAATGGCCTTACCCTCCGGGTGAGGGGCCATTGTACCGATCCCGGGTGCGGCGCCGATCGGTTCAGCGTGCGTTAGCGTAGGATCCGGAGCGGTTGAGTCGCGCTGCTCGCGTGCGTCGACTCCTGCTCCGGCGAAGGTCGTGGCCAGACGATTGGCCACGGCGGAGCTGATCGCTCCCTTTAGAGCCGTGCCGGGCGGGGATTCTTCATCCACAGTGGTGAGCGCGGTCACCACCTCGCATTGGACTTGAGCGGGTAGAAGTTCGTCCAAAAGCGGTGGTATAGCGCTGCGTACGTGCGCGTCCACGAGGGCGGGCACCGTTCGGTCGAGGCATACGCGCGCTACCTGGGGGAGTTCCGTAGCGAGGAACTCCTCGACCCAGGCCTGGATGCGCGGCTGAATCGCGTCGACCATCCATTGGACACGATTCTCAGTGCCTGCCGACACGGCCGGCGTAACATCCGATGCGGACGCTCGCGTGCGGCCCGGTCGCGGTGGCGGTCGCAGCAGGGCTTCCGGGTTCTCCACCAGGGGGCGCGGTGCGCCACTGCCACTGCGGGTGCTCAGACGCCCGGAGGCGGAGTCTCCCCCTTGATCCGGTCGGTTCATCGTCGAATACGCTTCGCGATCGACGCGGTGATTTCTCAACCTTTTCCGTCCGTACGGTTCTGCGCGCGATCGAGCGACCACGCGTGCGGCTCAACCTCGAGAGTTATCCCCTCCACAAGAGTACCAAATGTGGTATAACTCCTCTCCGCCCTGGGTTGGGTGAGAGGCGGAGGCTTTAGCGAGGGAGAACGCGGCGCAGACGCGACGCACCAATTGAACCGATCGGACGAGCTCGCGAAAAGGGAGTGGCTCACTGGCCGGTTACGCGCAGTCGCCCCGTGGTGCGTGGATGGGAGCGACCGGTAACGGGTTACAAGCCAGCGCGCGCGGCGGACAACCGAAAACGGACGTACGTAGGCGCAAAAGGGACGGGGGCGAGCTTGCCCCAGTTTACTGGTGGGGACGGGTGTCAGGTCTTAACCCCTCAGAGGGACGCCTCGGACACCTGTCCCAGTATACAGTACCTGCCGCCTAGTGCGTACCAGGTACTGTACGCCATTAAAAAACTAGCGCCTCAATTCCTAATTACCGCGCGGACGCTGCAGCTACACGTGTGTACTACTGTACACACGCGCTGCTTACAGACTACCGCACGGATGCCACGTGTGCTAGCGTACACGCGTCATACTGGTAGACTACCGCTTGGCCGACACGTGCACTACTGTACACGTACGCCAGATTACGACCGCTCGGCACGCGCGCGCTCCCTACACGTGGGCACACCCGCCCACGTGTCCACCGTGCACGGCCGCACTGTTCATAATCTCCCCGCGCGCGCGTTTGTCGTTATACTACAGTGGCGAAGAAGGTGCCACCTCGCAGTTCGCATTCCAAAAGCTTTTTCGATGTGTATCCTAAGAGAAGAAAGGTAAAAGTTAAAATTGTCGTCATCATCCGTTACAGTACAGGCTGGATACGGGACTATTATCCACTCAGAAACCAGATACACCTCATTCCCCGCAACCCAGAATATCTCCCCTAACAACCCATCATTTACCTCCTCCATGAACCCTGATACCGCATTGGCAAGAGAGTCGTGTGTCGCGCCGCCGCAAAGACCAGAAGCATAACGAAAGAGATAGTTAGAATAACACACGGCCTGGACAGGAATGGCGTAATAGCCCTTTCAACAGTAAAAGGATGCAGGTATACCCTTGTTCTTCGGTTTCTTTAATTTCATGCAAATGCCATCTAGGGCTCCTACAAAACCATCTAGGGGATTGAACTGGGATCCGGAAAGTTTTAAGTCCCTAGCTGCCGCGTGAAGCGCATCCTCTGCTCTTAGGATTTTCGGAAAGCGCAGCACACTGTTCATGACATCTACAGTTTCATGAAGCAAATTGTATGCTGTTGAGTTTCCAATTTGGAAGATGTAACAAACATCGAGGAACTCTGCATCTGCAAGTATACGCAAAGTAGCTCCAAGTCGGACATCCGCAGTGATAGTTTTCCCGTCTATATTTAGTGGCACATTGGTGAGACTTGTTCAATCCAACTGAGAGAGTGGTTAGTAGATGGCAGAACGCGCGATGCGTCATCCTAAACATGCGTCGGAAGGCATGGCGGTCGAGGTTTTGCGTAACACGTGTTTCTCTTTCAGCGTACGCTGAAGGGATTTGGAGAATGCGTTTTGATAAGGGCGCTCGCGTGCTGCAAGTGGGTGATTGCGTGGATGTCGGGTGCCGGTAATCGCACGTTGGCGGCGAGCGTGATGATGTTGCGCTACCGCAGCCACGACGAGGGCGATAGCTTTCTCATCCAGAGAAAGAGGGGCATGTTTGATGTCAAGATGAGAGGAGAGCAACCCTGGTTGGTTTGAGAGGGTTGCCATCAGGTATGATGGGGATGGGTGGCCGGCTGTATTGTGGACGACTGCGGTGGCGCGTGGCGCATCTGGTTTACAGACCGCCGAAGTTAGTTTGATGAAAATATTGACAAGCTAATTTGAGATAGCCGCAGGAAGAACGGAGCGTGACAAAAATTGAAAAACTAAGGCAGCATTAAGATTAAAAAATGTCCTTCCCCACGCACGCATGCACGCACGCACGCTGCGCAGGCGTGTTAAGAAAGGCTCTGAGGGCCTCAGACGTTTCATTTCGGTGGAGCCCAATCTTCCCGAAGAGACTTCTGCCTATATCGAAGCTGTGCGTTTAGAAGCGGCAAGACTGGTCAAGGAATGAACAAATATGTAATGCGCCGTCTTTTTTCTGCGATGAAGATATCCCCCTCGCGAGTGAAGCGCAATTTATGTTCATCAAGGGAATGTGTATGTAGAGACGGCTGGTGGGAAGGGAGTTCATGAGGGGGCGTAGGGAAGTGGTGGCAGATATGATGGGGCGCCTTGCTTTCGCGGGGCGGCCTGCAGTGGGTTGCTGTTGGTTGTTGTCGGGACAGCGCAGCCCTTTTAGATAATTTAATGTGTTCAGTCATCATGTCCACGCGATTTACAAGTACAAGGGACCCTACGCATTAGTGCCGCCCCGTGGGAGACCCCAAAAACGGCACTATTGGGAGGGTGGCATTAGTAAGTGACGCCGTCACATCCATTTACAGGCACTCGGAAATTAACATCTGCCTGATCGGCGTTGGTTTTCTATCATGTTTTGCAGTGCAAATCGCGCGCTTTGCTGACCTTAGATGCGATAAAGCGTCTGAAACTTGGCATTCAGATGCCAGAAGTTCCAGATCTCCAAACCATTCCGCAATTTCCAGCGCAGAGGGTATAGCGTGGTGCGATCTTTACCTGTCACCTGAGACTTTAGCATTTGTTCCTTAATCATGAGGGCCCGCGTTTGTAGGACAGTTTGTGTTACTGGCATTTTTGCTGATCTGGCATAGTTGAGAAATTCAAGGAGCTTCAGTTTGAGATGGGGGACCATAATGGACTGACGGGTCTTCGCTTGAAGTGACTGGGGCTTTGGTTGGCTACGCGGAGCAATGCGGGAGCAGTTGCCTTGATGTTTCGTACGGTCCGCCCGGCAATGCTGAACTGTCGCAAACGGCTGTGGTACGGTATCCATTGTCGAGCAGATCTGCGATTTCGAGCTTCTGCGATATGGTCAGACGCTTGCGAGTCGCTTTCGTCTTTTCTGGAACCGGAGCCATAACGACTACAAGCTAAAGTCGGTGGACGGTGTGCAGTAGCTTGAGGAGGATCGGGTTAAAAAGGGCTTTTTGTGTTTGACACGGACGGGAGACAGCCAAACAGCTGGACCCGTATAACACGTGGCACTTTTCGTGTTCATGCGTCCGGGGGTGCACTAAGGGGAGGATGGCAATAATAAAAGCAGCACTAATGCGAGTCTCCCCCCCCTGTACTGTACCTTGTTCGCTGTTGAAGTTCAGTATGGATGGGAATGCAAAGAAGCAAAGATGGATATGATAATTGAATAAAGGCGAAACCAGAGCGATGAATGAGAACTACAAGTCAGGTGTTATTCTGGTTTAATTGCAGGGACTGTTTCAGGGATCCTATCCATGAAACGTACACGGTCGGCGATCAAATAACATCCCAACTAACACTATCCATGACAGCTCCTCCTGCTTGACGATTTCTCGACTTGGTCGTCCGGTTTTCGGAAGTGGTAGAAAACATAACGTCCTCGCATGGAGCGATCCTATGCCAATTATACTCGTCTTAAGTTAGAAGCAGCAGCATGCCCCACTTTGACCACCAAGCTCGCAGGCAAAGGCACGGCAGCCGGGACTTGCCGCGCACGAGTTCAGAGTGCCTGTAACGTCGGTGGAGCACACACACGGGCAACCGTCAGCCGTTGCTGTTTGGGCAGACATGAGAGCCATGAGGGCGACAAGCAAGATAGAGAAGATTTTGCAAGCCATTTCAGAATGTTTGATGTGTATAGACGAGAGAGGGTGTGTTTTGCTTTGCTGTATGCTGTGGATTGTGAGGTTGGTAGGAGAGAGATGATTCGGCGTACACAAAGCGGGGTTTAAGTACTACTCCAGACACTGTGCCCAGCACCACGAACACCTTTTCGCTCTCAACCTATCTTGCATGGCGATAGGTGAGAGTTGACGTGAAAGTTGCTGGAAAGAGGCTCCAGAAGCATCGCAGAAATGCATGCAATGATACAGCCCGCCCGTCAATGCCAATTATTGTATCTGCTATTTTTGATGCCTTTTACGTTGCTGATCGCTGCAGTATACTCAATCTGGGGATAACAAATGTCTGCAGACCCTTCACATGTCATAAATCGATTTCGTGCCAAAGAAGAGGAGCCGAGACAGACATTCAGTATTTGAATTCTAAAGCGGACTATTGCGTTTATGAGTTTGCCGGGACGAAGATTCGGCAACATACACATGCCGTACTAAACGTGCCCAGGCGTCAATGCAGACACGTGTTTGAATAACAATGGTTCTATTATAGAATCTGTATAGCGGAACTGTTGAGCTGAATTGATTGAATCAGTGCTCCGTGGAACGGTGCAACTTCGCAATGCTCTGCAATCCACTCTGCAGAGCTGCCAAATGCCCGCATTCCCACACGGCTGCTGTCATCGAATCGTAACCTTCGCTCGTACGCTCTATGGTACTGTATCTCAGGTAACTTTAAGCACCAAAAATTTCGTTCACTCCACCGAGCGGTACACTATCTGAAGCATAAATACACACTGTCCTTCTCAAAATCAACAATTATGCTGCAAGCTGTCAGCATAGCATACCCACGTTTCAACGTGCTCCTATCCTAAAGCAGAAATCCCTCATCATGCGTACGGTACCCTTGGGTACGGTATTGGATGCCACAGCTGGTGCAAGGTGATGTGTTGCCTCTGCTACCACAGCAATCCGGCAGCATTGAGGTGAGAGAAAACCATAAAAATACATTTGAAAACCTATTCAGCAACAATGGTCTAGTGTACCCTGCTAGCACGTTGCGACTCTCTGAGGGTAAAGTTTATAAAGTTTATAGTAGTCGATAAAGTGCGAGCGTCGCTTGCTTTCGTCATCTTGCGACGACGCTGTTGTTGAGATTGAGCAAATGACCCTGCCTCTATCGCCACGACTGATACACTTTCCCGCGCTATTACACACAGTGTGTAACAAGTATGTTATGCACCTCGTTCAGGGCATATGTCTTGGCTGCGTTCTGACGACGGAAAGCTTTGCTAAACTGTAGCTGTGTCTTCTACATAGTTGCTATTCACAAGGTAGCAGATCATTGCATGCATTTGTGCGATGCTTCTGGAGCCTCTTTCCGGTAGGCAACTCTCACCTACCGTCATACAAGATAGGTTGAGAGTGCGAGGGTTTCCGTGGTGCTGGGCACAATGCTTGGAATAGTATTTAAACCCCGCTTCGTATACGCCAAATCATCTCTCTCTTACCAACCCCACAATCCACAACATCCAGCAAAAGCAAAACACACCCTCTCTCGTCTACACAAACCAAACACTCTGAAATGGCTTGCAAAATCTTCTCTATCTTGCTTGTCGCCCTCATGGCTCTCATGTTTGCCCAAACAGCAACGGCTGACGGTTGCCCGTGTGTGTGCTCCACCGACGTTACAGGCACTCTGAACTCGTGCGCGGCAAGTCCCGGATGCCGTGCCTTTGCCTGCGAGCTTGGTGGTCAAAGTGGGGCATGCTGCTGCTTCTAACTTAAGACGAGTATAATTGGCATAGGATCGCTCCATGCGGGGACGTTGTGTTTTCTACGACTGCCGAAAACCGGACGACCAAGTCGATAAATCGCCAAGCAAGAGGAGCTCTCATGAATAGTCTTGGTTGGGATGTTATTTGATCGCCGACCGTGTACGTTTCATGGATAGGATCCCTGAAACAGTCCCTGCAATTAAACCAGAATAACACCTGACTTGTAGTTCTCATTCATCGCTCTGGTTTCGCCTTTATTCAATTATCATATCCATCTTTGCTTCTTTGCATTCCCATCCATACTGAACTTCAACGGCGAACAAGGTACAGTACTTGTAAATCGCGTGGACATGATGACTGAACATATTAAATTATCTAAAAGGGCTGCGCTGTCCCGACAACAACCAACAGCAGCCCACCGCAGGCCGCCCCGCGAAAGCAAGGCGCCCCATCATATCTGCCACCACTTCCCAACGCCCCTTCATGAACTCCCCTTCCCACCAGCCGCCTCTACATACACATTCCCTTGATGAACATAAATTGCGCTTCACTCGCGAGGGGGATATCTTCATCGCGGAAACCCCTTCCATCAGCGACACGATTACCGCTTCTCCTTAAATTTTTGATTGCAAGTGGCGGCCTCAAGCCTCGCCCTCTTTTTTATCGCTCTGATGAGGGATAGCTCTCCTGCTTTGAATATTTTATCTTCTGCATTGGCCTACCCTCGCTTCACTTCCACATGATGTATGCATTTTGCTACGAGATTAAACATACCGCGAAGGTACAATTGTATTTTGACAGACAGATAATGTCGTTTGAAATGTGTGAACAAGATGAGAACGAGGAGAAACACTGAAGAGCGGTCAGGAGAATGGATGATCTGGATATTCAATACGTTCAGGTCTGTAAACCCAAGGGAAGGAGTGGGGGAGTCGCGTTTGGAGTGAAAGTAGTAACCAAGTAGCATGTGGATAGGAATTCTACGATCAGGGTGTCGGGTACTGCAGAGGAATCAGAGGCGTTGGTGGGGGATTTGCTCGAGATGTGTGACAGATCACAGGACTCGGTAGTAAGCGCTTCTACGTCGGACAGGGCGCTCGCGGCGCCCAGAGTAAAGGAGCGATGTATCTATGGGAAAGCAAGAGAATGGGCAAAGTCAACGCGTGCGTCTCCCCGGGTTCCCTGGATCCCAACGCAGCATGCTGCCTTTATTTACAAAACCCGAACGGGTGCGGCAATCCGCACTCTCCGCCCGGTGTCGTCCCTGTCAGGCGACGACAGTTGCGCTGCGCCCTACACACCTCCTGGTCAGATAGACCAGGATCACTGCTGTGCTGCAGTGGGGCTTTTCGCTCGGCGGTAGGCCCATGAAGTACTTACAGTACCCAGCGGGGTACGGGTGCGCTTAGACGCTAGCTCTTACAAAGGCTACGCACCCGGAATCGCAGTCTCAGAGGTGGCTGTCCACTCACCTCTGCGGCAGGCTCGCGGTACGAGTCCAGCCCTGCTACGCCCCAAGGCATCGTGCCGTAGACATCTCGCTCTCTAGCTATCGTCGCGAGCGCAGGGCGTTACAGATGTTGAATGATTCCCGTGAAAGAAATAAGAAGAAATGAGACGTGCAGGAAGGGAAGGAGCTTTTTTGTCTGATTTGTATTGGACTCTGGGCATAAAAAGGTTACTCGTGCACGGCAATGGGATGCCGGTTGCGGTGATTTTGAGTCAGTGGTGTGGCTATTTGAGGTAGAGGTGTTCCTATTGTGGTTTGGCGTCCCGGAAGACGTACGGCTGGGGCTAACGGAGCATAAAAAAGGATAAGAGGGGTTTCGTTTCTTCTAGTCTGTGTCGTGTAGGACTGTCTTTTCTTGCTTGCGTTTGCATAAGAGTGGTTCTTTCTTGTTCGGCACTGATGGGGTCTGCGGCAACACTGATAGATAAAAGGGAGCGGTGAGACATGATAACAGGTTTCAACAAACAAAATTGCAAGGACCTGACAGCAATTATCGCCTCACACCGGATTTAAAGGTTGGCGCAGGGACTCCGAGCTGCGCTTGTTCAAACCAGGAAACCGATTCTCCTACTTGTTTTATTCCATTTCATCACGATCGTGCTAACTACAGTACTGTACCGCCCCTAGGCGCGGGGATGTAAAACATACCGTCTTCTCTTTCTGCCTGACACTTACGTTCTGATTTCGGTTCTAAAAAGGATTTTTGTTTCCCTTAGGCCTCTAGCCCGCCATAGTCTCGTTACTCTATGCAACTGTTCGACCACATTCATTCGTCGAAGTATTTTATACCCTTTCAGTGCTGCCCATACGTTAATAGTAGCTTGAAGCCCGGCGACTCCATCCCGGTAGGTATTTCACCTCTCGTGGTAGGACAACGATTGGTACTGGTATTTCACTATACCACGAGTAGAGCGCTCGCCAAAGTTTTGAAACTGCATGCCATGTGCCCTGCTCAGGAGTAGTTAGAGAAGGCAAGCAAAGTAATACTGACAAATGCTTGAGCTTTTCTTTTTGCGTTAAAAGAAATATCTCCCCGGCGAAGTCATACTCACGAATGCCCCGTGTCGTCGGTGCGTTATTATATTATATTATTAGAGAAGAGGACTACTGTACTGTATATTATATTAAATATTTTGATTACACTAATTCCTGTGCCGATGTCTCAGGGCCTCCTTTAAGGGCCTCCTTTAAGACAGCATGGACGGGCATGTTTGGACATGTATGGACGTCAGCGTGCACCTGATTGGTCCATTTAATACTTTTCTTAACAGTATGATGGCGCACACAAAGTTAAAATAATGGAATCTGTCGCTACCAACGTGCCATACGAGAGCACACCATTGGCTGTCGCCTACCGCATAAGTGCGATTGAATTCAATCTTGATCCAATTTAGCATACATTAAAATTCAATTTAATCATTTTATTGACGTCCCTGACTGCCAGTACACGGGGATCGCGATATAGTGCCTCCCTCTTTCAGTGGGCCGAAAACGGCACTATATCGAACCAGGCACTGTAAGATAATGGGATTTGCGGCTTTTTTGCAGCCACTTCCTTGCATCACTGCTCAAAAAGACCGTTCGCTTCCCTATCGATAGCCCGGTATGATGCACCCCTTGAGCCAATTTACGGATCACGGCGCGCTGACACAATACATTAAATTATTGGACATGTAATATTTTGAAAATCGCAAACATATACATCCAAACATGGCTGTCCATGCTGTCTTAAGGGAGGCCCTCAGGGCCTCCTTTAAGACAGCATGGAGGGCCTCCTTTAAGACAGCATGCAGGCAGGGCCTGTCCATTACTGCGCCGTACCCACAACGCATTTTCCCACTGCCAGAACCAAACATGAAACTAATCACAACATAGTACAATATTGTGGCCTCTTGTGCAGAGCACTGGTCCTTGCATTGGGAGCCCCAATTGTCACTGATTCATACCTCACGACGCTGATTACTTTATCTCAAAGTTCAAATTTCGTGAATGATGTACCAGTTTGATCACTAGCTCATGCGTTCATCGTGATTCTGAGCACTTCTCTTTGTTTGGACAAGCCTCCCATCCATCTCAACCGCCACCACCTCCGCCCCCACACCCGCCCCCACCCCCGCCACCACACCCGCCCCCACCCCCGCCACCATACGCGCCCCCACTCCCACCCCGAACCCTGCCCGCGTACACGCCCGCCCCCACGCCCGCGTCCCCGTCCCCGACCTTTCCAAAACAACAAATCGCGCAGATTGCGATGGGGACGCCGCAAACAATTATAAATATTACATAGTAATATCTCTCAAAAAAGTTACCTTCACTTTCGGAGATGGCGTCTGGGAAGCACTCAAGATCATTATCTTTAAGACATATTTTCTCTCCAGACTCAGATACAAAAATGTCCACACTTTTCCCAGCGTCAACCTTCTCTTTCTCGATGATTATTTGCTTTTCTGTTGTCCCAGTTGTGGTCTTCACCCCGAAAAGCGGTGCCAACCTTCCCATGTCGCTTGCTGTCGTGATGTTGATTCGCAGCATGTCGAATGACTTGTCCCATTTACCAGATCGCCACCGAATTACGTTCTTGGTGTCGTCCGCCACACCGTCTTGTCCACACGTTTCTGTGAACCTCATGACGCCACTGATAACAGTATACGATACGACCACCAAGACTGGCGTTTCCGACTCTTCTGTTCCGAATGTGACTATGCGCTCGTTTAGGTCCGAAGGAGTGTTTTCGAATTCAATTTTGTCTCCGTCACGAAATACTTGGATATCTTCGACATATTGTACGCCATCGATCTTCGGAATGCTTCGAAAGGCACTCCTGCCGGTCGTGTGAGGGAAGAGGTAGCGTTCTTTGATAAAGAGGTCACAACCAGGTTGTCGAATGACGGTGACGTCAACATTACAAAGGAAAGTTGGTGATTCCGTCTTGTTGTAAGATGGTCGGGTGCATGCTGCGGTGGTGGGTAGAGGAAGTGAGGTGATTGCGTTGAGAAGAAAGAGGAAACGCAATAGCAAACGTACTCGTCGATGTGTAGAACGGGACATCATCATAGCGGTTGTCTGTGGAATCGTGTCCCGGACTGGAAAATGGGATATTCTTCGAAGCGTGAACACCTGCGGTGCAGTAGCGCTTAAACACAAAATCCAGTGTGGTTGAAACGTGAAAACTACTGACGGAAAATACAGACTGAGAATAGAGATGGAGAACACAGTCAATCCTCGGATATTGAATCCGCCGATCGTGAGTAAATCGCCTTCTCGAGCAGAAATCTCGGATTCCGAGCGGGCAGCAATGGCCGCTCTGCTTCCACTACAACGTACTTGGTCGTTTTTCACTCAAACTACCCCAGGAAGTTGAATTTCTGCGGAACTTAAAATACAGAATGGCGCTGTCATGCACAGATAATTAGGGAGGGGGTGTGTGTGGCTCGGGGGAAGGCTATATTGGACGCTTCACTGTACAGTGTGGCATTGTTGCCGACCTGGGAGGTGTCGAGTACTGTAAAGTTATGTATACAGTAGTTTCTTTTGGAATGTACATTCAACGGTTGCAATTGGTTCGTTCACAAACATATCATTGTTGCCGGGGTATCTCTCTCATCTCCTGAGGAATTGAGGGTGTAAAGGGGGGGTGCCCAAATTTTTGGACAGTGACAAAGAGTTCGGACATGCAAAAAAATTGGAAAAATATGTAAAAATGCGGGCCACTGGTCAGTCTGGGCTCCAACGCCTCCACTCCCTCATCAAATACCGCCAAAACGAACGGGTAAAATTAAAAACCAATCTGCCAAATCGGCTTTGCAGGACACGTTACGTCATGGTGGGCGGTCAGTTCAAATTGTAAACTCCTTCTTTTTCCGCTCATTGCGAAGTAAACCCTTGAAAGACCAAACTGAGCAGCTGCACGGCATATTCACTTGTCCACCACTTGCTCCCACCGAGTACCTCTGAGAAAGCCATGGCCTCAAACAAACGTGAAAAGCGCATCCAAGCTGCTATAGGTCTGGTGCACAATGGCAGCACCTATCGACACGCATCTTCCGTCACAAAAAATCCCAAGTCCACAATATGCAGCCGCGTCCAAGCCGCAAATCCCAAAAACCAGTTTGTGCGAGCTTCACGCTCAGGCCTCGATACCCTTACTAAGGTGGAGGAGGAGATGATCATATCACTACTGATCAGATATGCAGAGCGTGGTCTCCCCCTTCGACGTGTACACCTCAAGGAGGCCGTGTTGATTATTGTGTCAAGAATGCTCCCTGTGCTTAGGCGCCTCTTGAAATTTAAAATCCTCATTTTGGGAGACCGTTTCTTGCGCAATTTCACTAAAAGACACTCCGACACGATAAGGTTTGTCAAACCTCTCCGCAAGGAAGGGGTTCGGTTTCGCGCCTGCAATGCTGCTGTTTTCACGAATCATTTCAGCACAATCGAAAAAAATATCATCGAGCACCACATTGACGCCAATCGCATATGGAATTGCGACGAGACCGGAGCCACGCCGCAACGAGATTTGAATGGAAATGGCAGCAGCCGTGCTTACGTCACGCGAAACAGCACGGCGGATGCCAAAATGGGCAATTTTCTTAACCAAAACCGTGTCACAATTCTCCCGGCGGTTTGTGCGTCAGGACATGTTGCTCCGCCACTACTTGTTTTCAAAAGGGGCAAGTGTGCCTTATCGTGTTGTAGAAAGAAATGGATAATGGGTCACAGAGACATTCTCTGACTACTTGCCAAGGCATTCCGTGTTTGGAATGCGCGCAGAAGGAGAAGGCGTTGACAGTGGTAATATTTATGTTTGGTGTACTCATTTTGTCAAGCATGTGGCGGACCTAACATCCAACAGCCGAAAAGTTCTACTAATTTTAGATGGATTACGATGCCACATGTCGGTAAGAACGCTAGAGATGCTCAATGCACATGGGGTGATTGTGTATGCCCTCCCCGCGCACACCTCTGGCAAAACACAACCGCTAGACGTGTCATTTAAAAATGCATTGAATGAACAGTGAACCTGTCTGTTTCTAAATCTTACTCGAACGATTGGGACGCCTTCTCGTTTTGCAGTATGTTGACACATGCATTTAGAAAGGCCTTTACCGCTCACAACATTACAACGGGGTTTAGAAGGGCTGGAATTCGGCCGTTTGACGCAAGCCAGCTGCTTGGAATGCCCCGCCCTCAAAGCTCAAATGACGCGGACACGATGGTGTCAGTTTCGGAGTTGGAAGACTTGCTTGAATTAAAGCGCACAGAAATGCGCCACGCGGTGTTGGGTGAAGAAGCTACAATATCAGACTGCGGATTTATCGACACGTCTAAAGGGGCTGTTTTAACGTCAGAAAGGGCTCTGTATTTGGCGAGGGAGAAGATGAAATCAGAAGCGGCTAATCGTCTACAGCGCGAACTAAAAGGCTGCTGCAGTGGCAGAAAAGGCTGCTGCCCGTGACAAGAAGCATGTACTGGAAGGACAGGAGTTCCACGCCTACCGGTGGAGCCGGCGTGCGGCGCTAGCTGGTTTATCGGTGTCTGTGTTGAAGGGAAGAGCTTGGTCCATGAACATACAGCGTGCCGTGGCGCGGCGTACAGCGTTGCAGAAGAAAACAGCCTGAGGATGTGGTTGCATCTGTGACGTGGCATTCCAAAAACCTCAAATAAAATTGTGATTTTTTAAGAGATGGACCGTGTGTGTCCGATCATCTTGTGCCGTTTGCACGTCGTAGGTTGTGGTGGCGGACTCGCGTTTGCGCTGTTTTTCCGTACTTTCCGCCGCCGCCACGTATTGACTGGCTGATGGAGCTGGTGGAACAGAACGAGAGCTTTCTTTTGACGGTGCAAAATCCCAATTTGACCTGATGAAGATGTTTTTATTTTATTTTTTACAACCTGTCCGAAACAAGGGCACCCCCCTTTACGGCAGTGTGACTGCTGTGCTGTTGTGAATGACCACCTTTCGAGCTGTAAATATTCATTACAGCCACGGGATGTCAAGAGGCGTGAGACGCCCACAGTAAAGAACAGCTCAAGATCAGACGTGTAAGTTGCACTAGAATCTGACTGTACTCATCGAGGTACTTGCATTCGGAAGGAATGCATGTATGGATCGATGATTGATAATGTGTATTGGAGAAGGCGCTTGTATTCAGGAGGAATACAAGCGCAGTTCTATATTTATTACCAGGAAGGGTAATTAAATGCTAAAAGCTCGAAGTGAGCATAACCGTGCTTGAAGGTCGAAGCACGATGCCGGCAGGCTGACCTGAGCGCGGAGGGAGAGAGTCCAGAGACTCTATATATAGTTGATGGCTGACCCTAGGGTAGGAGAGATAGGGAACGGAAGGAAGGTAGTGACCTGACAGACCAACAAAGACTTCCATTTAGGAGACTGGCAGTCTCCGGGCATTTGTGCTCCCCCACCGTGTTTGTAGAGTAGGACCCTATCAACTGCAACCACTTGTCCTTCTACCCGCTCGCCTACGATGTCGGGATCAGGGTTTGACACAGCTGTACAGTAGGTACCTCTCAATAGTTCGCCGCCGTGCCAGGACCCACAGATACGAACTATTGACAGAACGAACTATTATGCTCGCCTTTCTGGCACATGTCCATTTATTGCTTAGAATGCTCTGAAATGATTGTCTGCCGTGTTCCATTCCTTGTCTGCTCTCGGTAGGTCTCGAAAAATACTTGTTTTGCCCGACGAAGTCCTTTGCTGGCCGCAATAAGACCTGTCCTTTCTGCTAAAACCTCCACTCCCTCAAACAACGGGCGGGACCACAACGGTCTACACGAGTACACGTGTACATGTCTGAGAAGGCGTGACATGGTCCGAAAGGCGAACTATTGAGCAAACGAACTATTCAACTGCGAACTATTGAGGAGCACCACTGTATAATGTTCTGTACATTTCATCGTACAATCGACCACCCACTTAACTATTTCTCACGCATGCAGTACTGTACCTGCACGGTAAACTTCGGCCTTTTTTATGAAACAGAGCAGCATAATGGTTCATTGGTCTTTGCAGCCTAACTGACCGTGTCCCACAGTGTCTGTCAAAGAAGAACTAATTCTTAACTATAACTTAACTAGAATAACTAATTCTTTGACAGACACGGTCTCAGTCAGGCTGCCATGACCAATGAACGTGCATGTTATATTATAATTTGTTATTATAATATTGACATACACGTTCATTGCAGTCGTCTACTAAATCATGTGCTGTGGCTGCTATTAATTGCAGCTGCGAGTTTGTGGCAGATTACTGCTCCTATCCTTGAATCGCACACGACGTTCTGGCAGATGGTCTGTCCCCGATTGCCACATTGCTCATATTGCATCTACTGTAGGGCTCTCAACGCAAAACGAAGAACTCGGAGACTGCAAACCTCAATACTTTTTTTGAATAATTTTGGACGTGCAATGTACAGTACATCTTTACTCGTTGAGGATTATGATACAGCATTTGTACACATGTTTCCCCGCGCTTGCTTTCAGTCCACGGATGCCGAGGTCATGCTGTACTCCCAGACACTTCCTGGAAGACGGATTATGACAAAGCCTTGCCATGTTTTGTAAAGCGAAGAATGAGCCGGTAAACTTGCAGCATCGTCGTTTCTATTGGCCCGAAGGACTGTGCTCGGATGGGTACCTTTATTTGGTGGACTTCAATGCGCGATAACTGTTGTCCAAGAACTCTAGCTTCTATTTACTTTTGGTCTACCGGACGGACTCGAGTCTACTTATACTCTTCGTCCTGCAGTACGACGGCGATGAGGACAGTTTGTCCTCCACAGTATGATATGATGTGTGAGTGGTTGGCATGTACGGCACCATAATCGAAGTCCATGTGTGAGAGGTCAAACCCCCCCCCTCGATTGTGGTGGCGTGCAGGTTGATTGCTGCCATGTTACGGGTGAACAGCACTCTTTTGAGTGGTTTGGTAAATATATCAGCAAGTTGTGCTGCTGTGGGGACTTTTCGTAGGCGTAGGAGGCGGGCGTTGACTTGTTTCTGAATATAATGGTGCTTGACGTCTATGTGCTTGGTCAGTTTGGTAGGCCCGTTCGTATGCGCCATGTCGATTGCCCCTTTGTTGTCGAGGCAAAGGGTGGGCGGGCTGATGTTTATGATCGGGACATCCCCACACAGTGGAATGTGCCAACCTTTGGCCAGTTGTAGGAGCCACGTAAGGTCACGTGCTGCGTGACTGGCAGCAATGTACTCGGCTTCCGAGCTTGAGTGTGACACGGTGAGTTGTTTGCGGCTTACCCAGTGGAGTGGGGCGCCCGCGTACATGAATATGATACCAGTAGTTGATTTGCGTGTATCTGGGCATTGTGCCCAATCAGAGTCGGAGTAGGCGAGTAGTGATTGGCTGCCAGCATTTTCGGGCCGATTACATCGGTATGAGAGGCCGCCTGTGCGGGCTCCCTTGAGTTACCGTAGGATGCGTTTGCCGGCGTGAGCGTGTCGTGCTGTGGGACAGTGGAGGTGGCGGCCGAGGAGCCCCGTGATGTAGGCTATTTCGGGGTGAGTGGTGTCGGCAATATATCGACAGGATCCGACCAGGCTCTGGTAGGCGACAATATCTTTGCCCGGTAGCACCTCCGCGTCGCAAGTTGGGGCACTGAGGTCGTGCCCATCGATGTGCGGGGTCTGCGTGGCGTTGCAGTCCGCCATGTCGTGCTCGAGCAGGAGGACATCGATGCCTTTGGCGTTGCTGAGGTGAATGCCGGACGGAGACTGCTGAATACAGATGTTTGTATGTTGGGCGAGTTGGTACTGGCGTGTGATCTGCCATTCGTCCTCGAGCGTCTGGCGTTGCTCTGAGAAGTAAGCTGGGTCGTTCGTGCTGACCAAGAAATCGTCCGTATCAGCCACCATGCGGACAAAATTGGCGTCAGTTTGTTTGTAGAATGTGCTTGACTCACATTCTAGTCTTGTCCATCCCCATTCCTGTAGTTTTCTATCGCGATAGTCTACCCACAGTAGGTTGCCGTCACCCGCGCCATTCATGGCTTTGTCCATGACTGCGATACAGCCGGGGTGGGTCTGCCTGCCATCGGATCGTGTGGGTTGTGTCATGGTTTGGCAGAAAAGCGGGTCAGCTGGTGCGCGCGAGTACGCTCCTGGTACATCCCACGATTCGACGTGCAACCCGTGCCGAGCGGTTTGCGCGATGAGAAGGCGTCTCGCCGTGTGGGACGGGGTATGCGCGGCGCTGCGGTCGTTATCATTATCCCGTCCGGGGAGCATGCGGTCCCCGCGTATAGCACAACGTGCTTTGTACTTCACGATGGCGCCACTAGGGTCTGCCTTGAGCGTGTATGTGAAGATGTACGGTATGGGGCGGTCGGTTGGTCGTCCCGGTTCGTAATGGTATGTACGAAGGACGTTCTCGTGCCGATCGAGTTCGGCGTCGTGCGCTTCACACCACTGCAGTGCATCTGGGCGGTGTTTCGCTTGTGTGATGTGGCGAGGGGGTTGGGGCGACGGTGTGGCGATAACCGCTAGTGCTGTAGTTCGTGCCGGTGCTGTGCTCCCGATCGGGATGAACTCAGCAGCGCGGCACGTAGAGATTGCTGCAGTGGCAGGGTCCAGGACAAGGTATTGGTGGGGGTTGGGGGCCAGCAGGTACCGTCGTACTCGGGCTTGGGGTTGTGGTTTGGGCTTCTGTTCCGTCTTTGTGGCATAGCCCCAATAACCAAACGGATGGAAGTGTTCCACGGTCGGTCTTTCTCCATGCATGTCTTCGTATGGAACCCGTTTGGTTACAGTAGACGGAATGGTGTTGCGTTTTATTGTCGCATCCATGGCGGCGTACGGCCACCATGTGGGTGACAGCTCAGAAGCGATGAGAGTGGTGCGGGTATCGTCGATGACGTCGCGGATGGTCCGTTCCGCCGACGCGTTCTGCTGTGACGATTGCGGCGTGGTGACCGTGTTGATGGTCCCATTCTGTCGGTGGAATGCCTGGATGACGGAGGAGGTTAGTTCTTTGGCGTTGTCGGTGTGGACGCGGCGCGCAGAGCGTCCAGTAATGGTTTTCCAGCGTGGCAAGACGTCCACTAGCGTTTGGGCGGCTTGCCCTTTTGTCGTCAGCGGAACCGTCGCGGTGTACTTTGATGCCGCATCTACCACTATCTGGAGGTGGCGTCTGCCGGCTAATGACGCCGGGAGGGGTCCGCATAGGTCCGCGGACACTTTGTCCATAGTGACGGGTGCCGTCTTAGGCGGCACCGAATTCGTCGAAAACGCTTGCGCGTGCGACAGGCTGGCCTGCTCCGGCTCCTGCAGCGGGTGGATAGCCATTGACGACACTGTGTCGCGTCGGTGTGCCCGAGACTGATATCCAGCCTGCTGGGGCACGGCGGTTATGCGCCAACGGGCGTTCCGCTCCCTCCGACGCTCCACAGACATAACCTGCGCCACTCGGGCCGTGTCAGGTAAGGGGGAGGATGTTGGGAACGGAGCGCGAGTCTGTTTGCCGAGGGGGCACGCTGGGCAGAGCAGTGTGCCCTCGTGGTCGTGGTTGACGCCTTTGTTGAGGCCTGGGTAGCGCTTCAGTAGCTGCAGTAAGGCAGGGGTCGCACGGTGGTTGAATGTATCATGGAGGCGGCGCAGTTTCCGGGGTATGGTGAAGCAAGCGGACTGCACTGTAGTGCGGCGAGCGCATGTGCTCGCCGCATAATGTACCGACGGCTGGTCCACAACGTACACGCCGTTTTCGGAATGGGCTGTGGCGATGACGTGACGGCTGGGTGGTGCATGGTGTGTCCTCTCGAGGACGTACGCGGTGTCACCCTGGAACTGGACGTCGTGATGTTGCGCCAGCTGGTGAACGGAGAGGAGCGTGTCTCAAAGGGCCGGAACATGGAGCACAGTGCTAACGGTGAGAGGGCGCCGGGATGTAGGTATGTACGCGGCTCCCCTGCAGGTTGCAGTCGTGGTCTGTGTGGTATAATTGCCGACGACTACTGTATACATTAGATTTGCAATTAGATCTAGATCTCGCTGTAAGGTACGAACCTTGCAGCGGGCGCGCGCGCATATCTTACAGCGCGTGCGCCAGCACACGTGTACGACACGCGTGCTGTCAGCCCGATGGCTGACAGTATTACAGTGCGGGACGACCCGCACTGGTACAGTAGCACGATACTGTACTATAGTATGATAACTTCGATTTGTATATTGAATAGGAGTGAGGGCGCCGGCGGGGAGAGGACCAAGGTAGCTTGGTCACGACCGACGACCGCGGCGAAACCCCCCAGCTTACTCTAACTAGCGCGACACCTTCGTGCGCCTTTTAGTTAGGGACCGGCACGGGTCCGGTTGCGCGACACGCGAGCGAGCCGGGATCCGCCTCCGCCCGTCAGCGCTGGTACGTCACCCAGCGCTGCTCCGGGGCGTCGAGGCGTCGATCTGCTCGTGCGTGCACGCGACCTACCCCGACCCGCTCTACCACACTGCTACTGGGCCCGTGCCCGGTTCCGTGAGCAGGAGGAGTCCCCCGTCTTCCGCCGATCAAGGGTCACCGTCGGACTGTTAGCAACACCCCTCCGCCGTTGGGGGTGTTTATGCTACAGTGGAATCCCTGTAGTGCAATGCGCCTGTCAGGCAGAGACCAAGGTCCGACGGTCCAACACAAACAACAGCAACAAAAGCTACAACTGCCAACGGCACAGCGCTACGGAGTGTTCGAAGCTCCCTGTCCTCTTTAAGCGGGTTTGCGGCCCGCAGTAGCTCGGATCCCTGATAGGGGGGGGCAAAGAGAAGGGCCCAGCCCGGGATCGGTAATTGGTGGTAGAGACTTGTAAAGGCAACTGCTCGACGAGTTCGGAGGGGTGTTGAGGTAAACCTGGTCTGATGGGTCGTAAATCCAATGCTCGAAGAGCGCCTTGCACACCTTGTACCCTTGATAAGGTCTTCGACGGGGACGTCGCAACGTAGCCCGTCGGGAAAGAAGAAAACGTAGCAGCGCTACACCGTCGTACTGCCCGATGGCAAAGTACCAACAACGGATCGGTCGCAACCAGATTCCGCTGGAACTAACACTGAGAAAAGCACCACTGGTGCACTAACACAGAAGCCCGATGGCAATGACGTCACGTTGCGGATCGCAATCCTACAAGGTGGGACCAACTCAAGACTAAGGGAAAATTAGGATAGGGAAGTAAAGGAAAATTGATAAGGAAAAAGGGGTCCCCCGAGCGCAAAGGATAAAGTAATCTGTAGTTAAAGGGAATGTCTTGTAAAAGACGGACTTCAACCAAGGCGATATCATACTCTGGCAACTCAGGTTACCTTTACTGATTTGGTCGTCAGAGGGCTAAGGTATATATCGCCCCGCCGGAGCCAGTACAGTAGCTTGCGGCGCTAGATCCTAGATCTAATCTAGTGTCAGCAAAATTAATGCTAACTAATTAACTAAATAAAATAAAATAATTAAAAATTGAAACTGTGCAATTATTCACACGTGTGTCCCCCAAACCCGGACTACTTTTCATATCCAAATATTTTCCTTTCTTTTCACCCCCCTTTCCAGGTGCGTATTGCACTACATATCCCCCTTCTGAGCGTCCTTGCACATCGGCTACACTCCTTGATCTCCAACTCCTTCTTCTCTTCTCGACCCCCTACTTTTCCATTTCTGACCGACGGTCTCCGCATGAGCAAGGACAAGACGAATCTCACGTGTCCTCCACCTCCTGAGCTCGCCGGCGAAAACACTGCTCGGCGACGCACCGGTGTCGGCTTTGCGAACAAGTCTCGCGCTTCCGTCGACCTCCCTCCTATACCCCGACGTCCCCCTGATTCAGACGTCTCCGACCCGGCCTTCCATACAGGTTATCATCCCTTTTGGGTAGCCCGCCACTACTCCTCGCTCGAAGAGCTACAGGACAAAATCATGCACGAACATCCTTCCTTATTTGCCTCGGCCCAGTGGTTCTCCTCCGTGGGTATTCGCGACGTTTCCAAAATCGAACACCAATTCGCCGACGACGCGGGCATGCTTCCCGGTAATCTCCCGGTGCTTACCATCCGCTCTTTTGACTGGCGAACCCGTATAGCAGTTCCGACTTCCATCCTACGTCATCCTCCCCCACGGGGCCGTCCCACTCTCTCCCTGCGATTTATGGAGGCCGTGTTCGCTCGGCTTGCCATCCCCATTTCCGACACCCTCATACCCTCGTCATACGGCTGCGACACTTGTCGTTGTCGTACAGAGGGCGAACGCCTCTATTTGGACAATCTCATTGATATCACCTTTGGTGACCCTGCCGCCGAGGCGGATCGCCTGTGGCCAAACCGACATACTGTCACATCCGATGCCATCTTCTGGACCGAACCCATTATCCCTTCGAATTTCCGTCATTTAAAACGCGGGGGTATTTTCTTCTTTCAGAACACAGTGCGTTTTGAACGGCGTATTCGGTCTGATACGGGGTACTTCATCGGCTACCAAATGGTAGAGGCGTGCGAGATTTCCCGTCAGCATTATGCAAGTCGTTACCAGCGCATCCCCTCATGGTGGAGCCAGTACGAGGTGAGTCAAGGCTTTTGGGCTGAAATGGGACCCATACTCACGTACTATGGCAGCTACCTGCGGGATCCGCAACACGGGTTATGGGTGGTCTTCCTCACAGAGTGGTGCTTCAAAGTAGCTGCGACCCTCTTGTGGGAGACCTATGATTGCTGGCGCCTGTGGCACCTCCCCGCAAAGCTGATAGCACAATTGCGTCTATTGCACTTCTCTGTCCCTCTGGGCGGCTCTGATTTCAATCGCGAAATACGCTCCCTCCTTGATACGATCGAGGGCGTGGATTGGGACTGTGTCCCTCCTCAAAACTCCTCTCGATCCTTCAACTGCCAACGTCCCTCTTTCTCCCCTGGTCGAAACCACCCAGCCGCGGGCGACTTCGTGTGGTTCAACCCCGGGTCATCGATCCTCTGCTCAGCGTGGGAAGCTCAAACGAGCCGTCGATTCGGAAACCAAACACCGGTTCCCGACGTTACCCCCATCGTCACATCTGACCCCCGGGAGCTTCAAGTATGCTCCCGTCCTTCCTCTCCAATTCCTCCTCGGTCGGCTATCCCTGCTTCCCCACGCGCAAGCCTGGCCTCTCCATCCTCGTCAAAGACGCCCCCAGCTGTTGAAATTTCCTCGGCAGGCCACACCGAAACATTGTCGGTGACGGAAGTGATATCTTCCCCCCCGTCTCCAACAATTTCCAAAAATACCCACGACGTCACGAGCGTATACTGTGCCTTGCTCCGTGCTCACGGTGTTGAGGAAGAGGCTCTGCAAGGAGCCTCGATTGACGCCCTGCGAGTTTTAGCTCGCCTCGTTTCATCACTTCCAAAGGGCAAATCCTTTGGGGACCCTCCCGTCAGAGCTGACGGGCGCGACACTTCCCTCGTGATAGTTTGTCGCATCTCTATCCTGCCTGCGTGACGCTGAATTTGCGACCTCGTCATGTCGCCTTTGATCCGTAAATTGAATTTTCCTGCGTGCTCCTTCGTCCTTTCGTTTCCTCCTCTTTTTCTCATTGATGCCCACCCCGTCATAATCACGGTGGTACCCTTATACCTCCTTCCTCCTTCTCTTCACCTCGCTACTTCCTCCTCTTTTTCGCTTTTCTTTTCTTGTTCCCTGCGTACCGTCACTGCGGTCGTACCCCTCTTTTCCCCAACTTCCTCCTCTTTTGCATTTTTCAATTTTCCATTTCCTGATTCCCCTATGTTTCCTTCTCTTCAATCCCTCCTCTTTATCCTTGGCAATTTTCCTTCCTCTTTTCACGCGTCCTCTTTTTACCTCTTCGGATTCCTCGCTTACCTCCTCTTTTCCCTGTTCGGGCGTACTGTCGCCGACGACTGTCCTCAATCTCCATCGGGCGGGTAGGAAATACCTGAGAAGTTGTGGAATGAGAAGTGCTGGTTGACGTGCCGACCCAAAAAAATCTCGACCCGCAGTTCCTCCTCTTTATATTTTTCCTGCGTCTCCGCAAGGTACACGCCCTTGAGAGTACGCGTCTATCTTCGTCGCTGGAGTCTGTGGCTCCTGTTGCCTCTAGTAAGGCTCCCCTCTTTCATTCCCATCAGGCGGTTCCCTTACTCGCCCAGTTATCTCGTCGAGAAATATATTAATTTGTGATTAGGGGTTCCCTCTGTCGAATGAACCCGCCTTGTTCAGTATCCTCTGCGATAGCCTCAATCCTGCGTCTCATCTCCTTTGTACTTTGGGTGCGAATCCTCATGTCGCCTCGTAGAATCGGAACATCTGTGGGCGTGTGGGTCTGTGACGATCTGTTCTCATCGGATTGATGCCATCAGAGTTCTTCAGTTTTTCGAAGGAAGGTTCGGTACTCATGCTAGCTGTCCCTTCACTGAGCTTTCGTCGCACACAGCTCGGCGTTCATTCAGTTAACGGTATTCGTCCCGTTTTCCGATCCTCATTTCTACACCTGGCGTCCTCCATGACGTGATAACACACGCTGCTTACGAATGCGTTCCGGATTTCCTTAGTCATCGACCGCCTCCTACTGTATATCTTCCAGTAGCGATGTCACACAATCGGCGAATGCGCACTTCTCTTCCTTTCGTGCGATGGATGTCCATCCGTTCTTCCGCGTGTCTCCAATTATTTGTTCAACTCCGCGCGTCGTGCGTAGCGGTCTTGATCTCCTGGCTTATCTCCCTCCCAAGGGGGGGGGTGTCTCGTCCTGATCGACATCCTGTCGGTCGTCCTTACTGTCAATGTCGCAGCGTGGGGTTGTGTTAGGCCTTCATAACAAGGAGTGAGATAAAAATAAAAATGCACCGGGACTTAGGGCAAAATAAAAAACATAGCAAAGCAGCAAGAGGGTCAATGTGCGAGACAGTAGAGGGAATAAGGGAAGGATGTCATTTCGGTAGTTTGCTTGAGGTAACAACGAGAACGTGAGCTTGACGTCGTCAGTTGCGTCGAGCCACGGCTCGGTCATTGATAAGGAGCTCCTCGATCGAGGATCTCTCTACTCCGGAGTTGCTCTCCTCTCCTTGGCGCTCCGGATCGTTCTTGTTGGAAGATGGCGCGAGACTCCCGATTGCCCCCTCAATGAGACGTCGCAAATCGGTCCTCGTTGACGTGAGGATTACCATTTCTCCGTTCTTTCTTCTCCATTTTTCTTCTTTCTCTCAGCTGCCTCGGACAATGAGGCGAGTCGCGAGAACAGGAATCCGGGGTCTTAGGCAGGGATTCGTTCGTCCTTGGCGTACGTACGGGACTCATTGTACATGGCCATGCCGACGGCGGCATTGTGTCTTGCACGATGGCTCACGACGGTGTGATCGGGTGACCTGGTGTACTTGTATCATGGGCTGTAGCCAGCGCTCCTCTGTTTTCGTGCGACCAACAAGTACGGTTTCCCCCTAGCTTTGTCAATAAATTTTCGAAGGTTACCCGCTTGGTCCATTTTCGGCTGTTACCGCTCGTCCAGCGTTTTTCTGACGACCTCCAAGTATTTTCTTGATTAATTTGCGCATCACGAGGACGGATCTCTGATCCAAGCGCCCTGTCTCGTGCGCGTGATCGTGTCTCAGGAGGTATCCGACCTCAGCCTGAGACTACAGTAAATTTTCGTTTTCGTGGTACGACTGTGGCGGCTCTTGCATTCCGGTGAGGGAGGTTTTCAGATGAAATCGCCTAAGTCCCCTTTTTTTCTGCTCTGGCTTGGGGGTGTTGTCGACGGTTAACGTCGCTCTCCTTCTTCGATATCTCGTACGGGACGGTCGTGTCCCCCTTTTCCTTGTTTGCCTCTTCGCGTGGCGCCGGGTACAGACTTGCGTGTGCCGTTTGTACGCTTTCTACGTACCCAGCGCTTCATGCGCTCGACCCGTCACTCCTCCCGCTTTGTCTGCGTCGTGTTGTCCTTTCTACGCTACTGCAGCGTTTCCCGAGGCCATCGTGATGGCTGTTCTCGACTCCCTATGACGTCTCTCGCTCCCCAGACAAGCCCAGCTTGCCATGTACCGTGGAGGACGTTCTTCCTTGTAACGCGGCCGTATCCTCCTTGTAATGCCCGATATACCCGCTGATCGACGTTCACGGGACGCGGTCGTACCTCTAGACCTCCAAGGTGAACGAAACAAAAGAGAACGCAAACAAAAATGTAATAATAATACAACAGAAAACATAGTAGGGCATAGATACGGATCGGTGGGTGCGTCGCGCGTATGCCAGAAGTACTACAGGGACGTCAGAGTTAGTCGCAATCGATGCTTCGTTGCTTACGTCGTGGTGGGACTATGATTGTCCTTGTCGCGGTTCGCCTTGGTTAGTAATTATTTCTGCTCAACAAGCCTCTGTATCGGGGCTTGCGGAGCTCCGTCAAGGCGACTGGTGCGTCCCCTTTTGATCATCCCTTCCCATCAATTAACAATATCCCCTGTTGCGGAGGGGGGTGGCTCCTCCCCCTCCCGACTCTCCCTTCAGTTTTCCCGTCTCGTGCACACTGTGCCTTTCCCGTCGGATACAGTCTTCTCCCTGTCCAATTGACCCGCGATACCTCGCATCTCCTCCCTCGTCGTAGCTTACTTGTCTTGACAAGGCCCCCGAATCGGTTCGTTCTTCCCTTTCTCATGGCACTAGCCTTCGTCTAGTCGTGCAGACTCACTGATAGACTTGCGCCAGGCGAAGTCGTGTCCTAGACAACGGCAGAAAAAATAAACATAACATAACAAAACAAACGCGCACAAAAAAACGAACAACCAACTAAAACCGAAACAATAGAGAGAGATGGTGAGAAGAGAAGGGGGTTGACGTTGTAAACTAGTAAGTACGCTGATCGTCAGTAAACGCGACGTGGTTCTGTCGTTCGCAACTGTCGGTGAACCGTGTTGTCTCGTTGGAACGTCGACTCTTTCGGCTATCTCCCGTTCCCAACCCTACTCGTTGCCCTCTCTGTTCTGCTTGGTGGCTCTCCATAAAACGCGGGCTGCATGGGGATCGGGGATCAGTCTTACATTCACACTGCTCTCGTCCCTAAAAAAAGGCATCTCCTGCGCGGTAAGCGCGCGTTGCGCCTCGCTCATCCTTGTCAACTCTCCGTGAAGCGAGTTGGACGGGGCCGCCGGCGACGGACGTTTTCGGCTTCATACGCAATTTGTAGTCGCGGGTCGCGATCTGACTTCGACATTTGTGCGGCCAGCCTCAATTTTGATTAGGACTTCGGGGGAGGACTGGCGCTCATTTCTCATACTGTTCATTCGACAATCCCCTCCCGGCATTTCTCTAGTAATTCTGGGAAAATTTTCGCTCCTCCTCCGTGCGGACTCCTGCTCTCGATCTTAAGTTCACGTCCGGGCTTCGGTGACGCGTTGCCATTCAGGCAAGCGTAACACCTCATCCGGGGGTATGGTGACATTCCCCATTCCTCAACGACGCGGCATGCATCGCTTCCTCAAACTTCTGACTTGTCTGCCGGCTCTCCTCTGCATTCTTTCTTGACAACGGCTATCCAGGTACCGCGTGCGCGACTTGCGCTGGCAGGGGCAACCGTTTCCTTTGGAAATACGTGACGGCCGCACTGCGGGGTAGCCGCTCAAAGGGTTCCCACGTCGCGTCCTTGGACGTATAACCGTACCACCTTACTTTGAGAATTAATTTCTCCTCCTCGTAGCCGTGGTCCACGATCTTGTCGATCACGTATTCCGTGTTTTCCGTTTCCTCTCCTTTCTCTGAACTGTTTCCTTCCCCGTCCTGAAGATCTTCCAACTCATCCTCTTTTCTGGACCTTCCGAAATCGCGTAGGTCCGGAGATGTCTCCGCTGTCGGCGCTTGACTAACTAGATTGTCCTGGTCCCCTGACGTAGGCGCACGGGTGTGAGCACATTTCTCGTCCTCCATTACCTCTCCTTCTTCGTTTAGCTCCGGCTCTCCCAGGAACTGTAGCGCTTGACGTAGGCCAGTTATCGCCGCATAGTCCATCGGGCTTGGGGCTAACTTCACTCTGTCTCGCGATACGCGTTCCTCCTGATCGCCAATGGCAATGACTACCGAATGTTGATCCGATCTTCTGACCTGATAAGTTCCTGTGGGGACTTGTGCCAGCTTGTGTCTCGGTTCGCTAGCCGTGCCCTGTTCCTTCCGGAGGAACACGTAGGACCCCGGTGGGATCTCATATTGCGGCTTGCGGAGGCGTGCGTCGAAATTTCGTTTGTACCGGGCTTGTTCCTTCCGCAAACTCCTATCCGCTCCTCGCATTAGGCTCTCCAACCACGACTGCCATTTCAGGTAGTATGCTCGTGACGAGCTAAAGTTCTCCAACGTTGGTTGCGCTTGCAACGCAATGCTTCTCGGCACCCGAGCTAACACCAGCTCGAAGGGCGCAATGTTCGTAGTTCGATGAATTTGCGTGTTGTATGCGAACGTCACAGCGTCGCTAAATAGGTCCCAGTCCTTCGGATGCTCTCCAACATATTTTCGCAACGCGGAAGTCAGCGTGCGGGTCAACCTCTCAACTTGGCCGTTGGCTTGCGGGTGGTACGTGGTCGTGAACACATTGCGTATGCCGAGAATTCGACAGACGTTCTCAAAGAACCGGGCCGTGAACTGTGTTCCATTGTCGGACAGCAGCTTGACCGGCGGTCCGTACACGAATACCCAATGGTGAACGAAGGTTTGTGCGATGTGCGCAGCTGATATCTTCTTCAACGGTACGGTTCGTACCAGTTTCGAGTATCGATCGCTAATCACGAGAATGTACCGATTTCCTCGTTTAGTTGTAATTAGCTCGCCGAGGATGTCGATGGCGACAAACTCCAGCGGAGCTTTGGGCGTGAACAGCTTCATTTCCTTCATGTTTCTTCTTAACTTCACCCTTTCCCGCGCACATGCGGCGCAATTCTTCGCGGCTGCATAGCAGTCTAGGGCCATCTTAGGCCAATAAAAATATCTTCTCAATGTCTTGTAAAGTTTCCTGCCTCCCGGGTGGCCTGCCAATTTTGCGTAATGGCTTAACCCTAAGGCGCGGTTTCTTAACGATTGTGGTATCACCACTTGTACAAACTCCGCCGCAGTACGGCATAGAGTTCCTTCGAGTTCCCCGGTCTCCGTGCTGAACGTTCTCACCTTTCCGGCGTCCATTTATTCCTTGATGCGGTTGCAGAAGGGGTCGACGGCTTGCTCGCGAATGAGCTCCTCCGGAGTGACAGCTTGGAATTGATCGACGCGCTCAGGGGCGGTCCCCCCCTCAAGAGCGAGGATGTCGTCTAACCCGTCAAAGCTGTCCTCGTCCTCCACTGTACCCTCGGCCGGTTCGGCCATAAAGCATGGGATTTCGTCGTCGATTTCGTTGACGGTTTCCCCTGCCGTCCGTAATCTTGACAGGGCATCGGCTTGGCTGTTCGCCTTGCCCTTCTTGTACTTGATTTCGAAATCAAATTCCGAGAGCTGGAGCCTCCATCGGATAAATCTCCCGCTGGGGTCGGTTACGTTCATCAACCACCTCAATGAGGCATGGTCGGTATGCACGACGAAGTGCTCGCCATATAGATATGGTCTTAAAGTTTGTACGGCCCAAATTACCGCTAGACATTCTTTTTCTGACACAGAGTAGTTTCTCTCGGCTGCTGCTAACGTTCTTGAAAAGAACCCGATGGGTTTACGTTGCGCATCCGGATGTGTCTGAAATAATGCAGCGCCGATTTGATAGTCGCTTGCATCGGTATCTACCGAGTATGGTAGGTTCTTCTTCGGCAGCGCCAACACCAGTGGCGCCAAGATAGCGTCCTTGAGCTTATGAAAAGCTTTTTCGCACGGTTCGTCGAATCCTTTTAACCGGTCCGGTTGTCCCTTCTTCAACAGTTGATTGAGAGGATGCGCGATTTTCGCATAATGCCGAACGAATCTGCGGTAGACATTACAAAGTCCCAAGAAGCTCCTGAGCTGGGTCTGCGTTTGAGGGTACCTCACTTGTTCCAATGCGACGGTTCGTGCAGCGTCCACTTCCAATGTACCTGGCCGAACAACATGGCCCAGGTACTTGATCTTTTCGACGAAAAATTCGCACTTGCGAAGCTTGAGCTTCACACCTGCCTTCTCCAATACAGAAAGTATTTCATCCACGTGCACGATGTGCTCCTCCCACGACTTGCTAAAAATTATTTTGTCGTCCAGATACACCAAACAGCACTTCCAACGGAACGGAGAGAGCAGGATATCCATTGCTCTCTGAAACGTCGCTGGCGCGTTAGTTAGCCCGAAGGGCATTCTTGAAAAACGGTAGAGTCCTGAGTGACACGAAAATGCGGTCTTGTCGCGGTCGCGCTCAGGGATAGGCATCTGCCAATATCCCGAGATCGCGTCCACCGCGGAGAAAACCTTGGTGTCACCAAGCGAGTCCAGGCACTCATCCATGCGCGGTAAAGGGTACGTGTCCTTTACCGTTACCGCGTTTAACCGGCGATAGTCTACTCAAAAGCGCATCGATCCGTCCGGCTTCGGCACCAATAAAACGGGCGACGCCCATTCTGACTGCGCCGGTTCGATGACTCCTGCTTTTAACATCTTCTGTACTTCTGCGTCCTCGACCTCCCGAGCCTTTGGACCTGCTCGGTAGGGAGCTTGTGCAATTGGCCTTGTATCCGGGTCCAGTTCAATCCGGTGGACCGTGGTGTTGATCCCACCGAGGGTCCCATCCCACATGCGGGAATACTTTTTCAACATTCGACGGAATCTTTCGCGCAGCCGGCCCGGCACGTGGCTCAGGTCGAGTTCCTCCACGTCCGGCGGTGGCGGCTCAATCCTGCCTTGCGGCTTCGTAGATGCCGACGCGGAGAGTGTAGTGCAATGCGCCTGTCGGGCAGAGACCGCGGTCCGATGGTCCAGCAAAAACAACAACAGCAACAAAAAGAAGAACTGCCGATGGCACAGCGCTACGGAGTGTCCGACTCCCCCTTCTCCGTTTAAACGAGCTTGCGACTCGTAGTAGCTCAGATCCCTGATAGGGGGGGGGCACAAATAAACAGCCCGGCCCGGGATCGGTGTGGTAGAGACTTGCGAAGAGATCTGCTCGACGAGTGTGGGGTGGGGCGCGTACGTAGGTACCCCGGTTCCACTGGGTTGTAAGGCCAATGCTCGTTGAGCTTCTTCGACACCTTGTGACGCGACAAGGCCTTCGACGGGGGCGTCGCAACGCAGCCCGACGGGAGGAAATGAAAGTAGCAGCGCTACGTCAACCGTGCCGCCCGATGGCTCGAAACACCTACACCGGTTCGGTCGCAACCGACACCGATGGCACCAACACTGGCTCGTACTACGACGGAGCCCTTCGAGGGAGACGTCGTTGCAACAGTCTCCGTCGTAAAATGGGTCACAGTAGCAGCGCTACGTCATCTGTGTCGCCCGATGGCTCGAAACACCTACACCGGTTCGGTCGCAACCGAGGCCGATGGCACCAACACAAGATAAGGGAAAAATAGGTAGAATTAGGGATAGAAAAGGATAGGGAAATAAAGGAAAATTGATAAGGAAAGAAGGGGACCCCCAAGCGCAAAGGATAAAGTTATCTGTAGTTAAAGGAAATGTCTTGTATAAGACGGACTTCAACTAAGGCGATATCAGACTCTGTCAACTCGGGTTACCTTTACTGACTTGGTGGTCAGAGGGCTAAGGTATATATCGCCCCGCCGGAGCCTCTACAGTAGCTCGCGGCGCTAGATCCTAGATCTAATCTAATGTTAAATAACTAATATGCAACTAATTAAAATTAATAGTTAAAATAATAAAGTGAAATAATTTCCACTTTTGCTTGTCATACCCCATCATTTCCATTTCTTCTCACCCCCCTGTGCAGCCGCTTATTGCACTACAGAGAGCCCTGCCGACCGTTCTTCTGGCTGGTCCTCGCGGTCTTGATCCGACGGTTTGCATCTTGTCTCGCCCGTAGGCGTCTTGGTGGAATTGGGAAAATTTTCCTTCTTCCTTTCTTGAATTCCGAGAACTTCACCAATGGTGGTTTTGCTCTCGAGCACGGCCCTCGGGTGCGGTAATAATTCCGCCACCACGTGGCCTTTTTGCACCCTGACAGGGTACGTCCTAAAATTCGCAACGAGTAAACGAAATGGCCTGTCAGGCTCAACCTGAACGACACCATTCGTGCACGTCAACCCGTGCCTTTCGTACAACGACGAGTACGTCTGAACCAAAACCAAGCCCGCCCTGTTCGAGGTGCATTCCACGACGCGTTGCGTCCCTGGCTTGATAGTCGTGGCTCTTGCCACTTTTACCTTAGGGGAAATCCGCTCCACCTTTCCATCATTCTCGTCCTCTCCCGGGACGAGATTCTTCTTCCCTTTTTTCGTCTAGAACCGCCTAACTATCGGAACCTCCGAGAAATCCGCCAACTCAACCGTTTTCTTCCTTGGATAAATTGCTTCCACAAACCGGTCACAGTAGTCCGCGCCTAGAATTAGCGGGACGGCTAGTTTTTCGCATACAATAAACTCGGCTGCGGCCACAAATTTTCCAAGCCTCACAGGCATTCTAATTGTGCCGAGAGTCCGGAGTGGCCTATTGCTCGCGTCGCCAATGTCTTGGGTCGGTCCGTAGGACACTAGAGATTCCATTCCAGCCGGGGGTTCCGATTTTGGCACAAGGTTTGGTCCCGCGCTGGTGTCTAAAACAGACAACACCCGGCTCATCAATCCGATTGTGGGTCCAATGTCCGCGTAAACTTTGTAGTTTTTTCGCGCAAGAACCAAAATCTTCTCGGGACACTCCCTTCGCTGAACCCTGTACCAGGGTCTTCGAACTTCTTCCAGGGGATGATCTCGGGCTCGGCTCAAAATTTTCTTGACTTGAGCTGGCCCTTTGGGCTTATCCACCAATCCAACAACCTCCCCATCGGAGTCTGATTTTTCCCTTAGAGACGGGGAACGGGGCTGAGCCCCGGTCACAGTACGTCGACCCTGTGCCTCTCGCGACTCATGCGAGATTCCCCTCTCTAGTTTTCCTGCCGCTGCGGGATCCTTCTTGTAGCATAAACACCCCCAGCGGAGAGGGGTGTATGCACAGCTCGACGTAGACCCCGTCCGATCGGGAAGACGGGGGTGAAGCAGGACACCAGCTAACGGCACCGGGCAGCGGGCCCGGGTAGCGTGGTAGAGCGGGAACGGGGAGGACGCCGGTACGCGCGAGCGGTTCGACGCCTCGACGCCCCGGCGCGGTACTGGGTAACGATCCAGTACCGACGGGCGGAGGCGGAGCCGACTCGTGGGCGTACCGCGCGCGTCCTCAACCCGCGCTCAGTGCCGCTCTAAGGTAGATAGCGAGCGCTACCTTAGAATAAGCGGGAAGTCGGACCTTGACGGTCGGTGGGTGACAAGTCCGTGCTTGTCCTCCTCCACCGCCGCCGGTCCGCTTCATATTTAATATACAAAACAACCTATCATAATAGTACAGTACCGATGTACTGTAGCGGTCGGTCGGCACTGTAATACTGTCAGCCATCGGGGCTGACAGTACACGTGTGTGTGCGCTCTTCGGTCTCGCGCGTACACGTGTACACGTGCGCCCCCTGTACTCGGGGGTACACGTGGTGGTACTGTAGAGCATCGAGCCCTACAGTAACCGATCCGATTCTGAGTTGATCTAATCTAAAATAAAGCCCCCAGGGGGGGGTTATACCACACGGCCCCCCCCTTAAGGGTGACCGTCCGCGGTCGCGTGTCGTGATAGCTTTCGTTGCAGCAATCTCCCTTGGCGAGGGGTGTCGCGTGCTGTCTCCCCGATAATCCCTCCTTTCCACTTCGTGACTCCTCTGCTTCCACTCGCGCACGCCCGCTTGCTCGTCACGCGCGCCGGCGGCTCCTCGCGTTATGACACCCCCGCTCCCCGCCTCGTCGGGGGACGCTACCGGTCCGTCCATCGCGGCTGCCGATGCCGCGGGTGTCTCTACTCCCCCCTCCGTGGGTCCCGTGGCTCCTACGAGAGCGCCTGTCATCGCGTTCCAGAAGTCGCGGCGCGCTCGTACGGCCTTGGTGTTCGCGCCGGCAGGAGCCGCGCCGTTGCCTGCGTCGGAGGCCGACGAGCCGCGTAGGCCAGAGTCGGACCCCGGCGTCGCGGCGCCGGTCACTCCTCCCGCTGGCCTCTCGGAGGCCCTCCGTCCTTGCAGTGCGGGTCCTTTATCGCAGGGACCCGGCATCTCGTTCCCGGAATCCCCGGGTTCGCGTGTCGCACCCGTTGGCGACCGCGGCTCCTTTACGGCCGGCGAGGCGGGCCTCGTGTCGTCAACCACCAGATGGTTCGGCTCACCTCTAGAGCGCTCTGCTCCTCTCCCTCTCGAGCAGCTACAGTACGGCTGGCTTCGTCACAGCCGTACCGGTATCACCCTTGGCGAATTACTCACCCGTCCTCAGCTTCGTCCTGATTTGCGGCGTATCCGGCAGATACACGACGTAGGCCTTTCGGAGGCGGCCTCGGCCGCCCTTCGGCGGCTGGTGTCGGGCGGTAACGGCATTGTCTATCAGATCCCCGAGGAGATCCCCGGGGATCGCACATTCGCCGACAGTGTTGACGAGGTGCTCTACATCGACAAGATGGCGTTTTTCCTGTATAGTCGGAGCGCAGTCGACGCTCATCGTTTCCTCCTTCCCGAGATCCCCGGTCTGTACGTGACTCCGCGCCCCTACGGCTACACGAAGCCTCGGGTCGCGCTGCAAAAATCAGCCTGCTCATTAATGCGCTTGTATGCCATCGGGATCGCGCAGTACGACTGGTCCGTCTACCGTCACTCCGCCGAGGAGGACGGGCGCGTCTACTCCTCGGCGGCTTTCGAACGCGGCTTATCCATCGAGGATTTCCCTGCGTTGCCCTTCTCGGTCCGGGCGCCTTTTCCGTCGCTAGGGGTCCATCCCCTCCTCCCGCCTGCTCTCAAGCACTTTGGTTTTGCGGGTCTCGACCCGCAGCACCCTTCCCACTCCCGGTTGGTCTATAATTTCGAGAGGGAGTGGGCCTTGTCTCTGTGCAGTGCCTTTATGGCCGAGGTTGGTGCGCACGGACGCGTGTTTCTCCAGTCGCCCGACACGATCGCGTTTCTTGAGCGAGTGACGCCGGGCCTTCCGGACGCCCCTATACACCCTCTCGAGCGCGTGTCCGTTCACGTACGTTGGTCATTTCGCGCCGTGGTCGTCCTCATGACGAGAGCAGCGGAGGTGAGCGAGCGCAACCACCGGTACTGGACCGACTACACGACCGGAGGCCAGAGCGCATATCTCTCTTACGACTTGACATCCGACTCCTTCGTCGCGCGCCCGACGGCCGGCTCGACTTCGGTCGAGCTGCCGGGCAAGCGCGGCGGAGTGGGGTCTGAATCGCGGCGAACTCGACGCAAGCGATACCGCCATTTGGACGCTGTAACTGCAGCTCCGGTCCTCTCGAGTCTTCAACCTCCTTGCTTCTCGCCTTCCGTTCCTCTTGGCACTCTTGCCGGGTCGCACGTCGCGACGGGGACCCAAACGGCGGCTCCGATGCCGCCCCTTCCTCCTCCGGAGGTTCCCGGTTCCCTGGGGGTGGCGGTTCGAGACCTCGGCCTCTCGAAGAGGGACATCGAGGGTATCCCCGCGCTCGCCGGGGTGCTGAGTGCGTCCGGCGAGCAGTCGTGGACCGTGGGGGCTCTCCTCTCCACACTGGTGGAGTGGTTCCTTGCCCGGAGCGCGGAGACGCGTCGTATCACCGGGGAACGTGACGCGCTCTCCTTGGCGTGGCAGCAGTCACAGCGCGAGGCTCACTCCTTGCGGGAGGAGGCCCGGGTACAGGCCAGCGCCTACGAGCGCGCGGCGGCCGATCGCGATCGGTACCGCCAAGAGCGCGACCAGCTGCGAGGTGCCCCTCCGGCGGGGGTGCGCGGGACCAACGCGAGCGCGCCGGTACTGTGCGATCCTTATGTCCCCTCGGGGGGTATTATTCGCGACCCATACGGCTCAGACGGCGCCGGGGCCAACCCGAGTGCCGCTGGTGCGCCGTCCGGGGCAGCCATGCCGACTTTGGCAGACCTCGATACCGCCATTCGTCGATACCCTGGCTAGGATGAGTAAATTTTCCCTTCTCGTCTCAAATGCTTTCTCTACTCGCGACTCCTCGTTCCTCTGAACCACGTCTTTGCGCATTGCGCACCGATTTGCAAGCCTTACTGCAATATACACCCTGATTTGCACGTCTCCCGACCCGCACACCTTCTTCTTTGGCACCCCTCAGTGAAGCTCTAACCAACCCTATTGTGCGTTCACATCGCTAGTGTGTGTCCTGAGAAGGGGTTACAACCCTCGCAATTATCAGGTCCCCCCCTCTTTTTTTTTCCTCTGCAAGGGTGTCGCCTGTTCGGCCAAAACACACGGTTTGGAAGCATACGAAGAGTATGTGAATGTCGGTAAGGAAGGGGCTTGGGAAACCGGACAAAGCAAATGGGCCCTCCGACTGCCGGGCGAGGTTTGTTGCTGTTTTCTATTCTGTCGCTCATTACGAGGGCCGTCCCTCTCCGGATATCCCGTGCAGCCTGGTCCTCGTGGGTCGCGTGACTACGCCTTGTCTGTCAATACATTTCGAATTCCTCACCCCTGTACGACCGTAACCCCGTCGGGGCGGGTGCCATCAGGGCCCTTCTATTTTCTCGTTCCGCATACTCGTTTCTTCAGTACCCATTTCAGCAAAGCAGCACGTACTGCTTCTCCTCCTCTCGTTTGCTTCGTCGAGTATCAAGGGGTGGTCTGTGGCATATACGGAATTCGCTTATCAATACGTCTCGACATCGCATGCGAGAGGTCAATTTTCCGGACCCTCTAAGGGCTTCGGTGCCTTTCCATTTCGTCCTTCGCAAAGCGGTATTTTTTTCAGATGCCCTTCGTCACGACAACGTACGACAAGAGGCTGTAGGTTCGCACGTCCCTTTGGCCAGAAAGACTTAGGGGCGTCCCTTCTTCGCGTCCGCGACGCGGCGGCACACGCAGAGGGCGAAGGAGCGGGAGGATTCGCGGAGTCTTCTTTGTAATTAACCTCTTGCAGCGCCCTCGAAAGGCCCTGGCGCGTTGGAGCGGAAGGAGGCCCGTGCCTCCGTCTGACTGGTCCGTCAGTGACCTCTTGACGCGTACGAGGGGGCGCGGCGGTCTTGCCGGTGGCGTTGGGTCGTCCTTCGAGGACGACCTAACCTTACGCATTTTTACGCGAACCTCATCTGCCCCCCCCCCTCTCTCACCGAGGAGGAGTGCAGTGGTGCTCAGGCGGTACGCTCTTGAGTGCGCGTCATTAGTTTGCACGACAAGGAGAAGACAGCCAGACGTTGGCTTGCTTATGTCCTCTCGACGCGTGCACGGGGCGGTAGCGTCCCCCGACGAGGAGTATTCGTCGTAGATCGCCTCGGGTGACCCGAGCGCGACCGCGCCGGCGAGTTGGCACGGTAGAGCGGTCGGGGACTCCGCTCCTATTCCCTTTCGGTGCGGTGTGGTTCTTACCTCACTGAAGGGTAGCGCGCTCCGCGCGCTGCTTGCCGCAGCTCGGTTGCGTGTCGCCCCTGACTTCATTTGTTCTGTCGGTCGCATGCGCACGTGCGCACGTGCACCTTGCCCTACTGTACACCTCTCTTTTTTGATTATTTCCGGAGGCGGCGGCGGTTTGCTGCCTGGCCCTCGGCGGCGATGGCTTGGCATACAGTATCATTCGGACTGTATTTTCCACATATTTTTGGTACGTTCCGCCAAATTATTTTTGGGTACGTGGTAACGGATTGACTGGAGGGGTAGGGCGGCGCGCGCCGGCTTTCGCTTATCTATGCCCGCCTCTTTCCGTCGGTACCCTGTCGGTCGTGCGCGGTCGCGGGATCGTGAGTCTCCCTACGCGTGGTGCTCGTCGCGACCGTTCACGTTACTCCTTTGCTAGGTGGGCTACGTCGCCCTCCTGCTTCTCGTTGGCAACTACGCGACACGCTTCGTTACCAGCGGTTCGAGCCGCTTGGTATTTGTGTGTCGCGCAGTGAGTTTGGACTGTTCATACGTATTGGCGTCGCTCTTGTTTTCCGATTCGAGCACTCGATCGGCGAGTGTTATCGTGACGCTCTCGCGTATCTTGGGAGCTCGTATGCTCCCCTCCTGTACTTGATGTTCCAGGGCTTGCCATTTTCGTTGTACAGTCCGTACTGTCTTCGCTTTTCGCGCTTTGTTGACGACGTCGGTCGTGTTCGATGAGCTTGACTGTCAATACGTTTTGGCTTCTCGCGCTTTCTTTGGCCGCCTCGGTTGGGTACGTGTGCCCGTTCGTACGCGTCATCTGTTCCTAACCGCGACGTGTTAATTACGCGGTGACGAAGCGGTTGGGGGCCCCCTCCTCAAGAGTGAACGACCGCGTTCACTTCGGAGGTGAGTTCCCTGCCTGTACGCGTTCTCAGTCGTTTCGCGTATCGCGACACTAGCTCCTCGGGAACATGTGTTCGTGCAGTCCCAGTGGGCTCGTCGTAGTCAGCCCACTTGATGAGGAACTCTGTAGTTCCGTCCTCTACCACGCGATGCTTGAGCAGACGCTCGACCGCGTACTGCGTACCCTCGGTGACCTTGTCGGCAAGGTCACCTGGGGTTGTTGCACTTGCTCGTGGCGCGTCGTCGGAGGGGGCGCGTACACGCAGCGGTCCGCCGAGACGCGCTCCGTCACCCCATCACGGTCGATCGTGATGGTTCGTTTGTCGTTGGCCAGTACGCGGTATGGTCCAACGGCAGGTGACGCGAGCTTGTTCGACGTCTTCGCCCCATCGGTGGGGTTGAGGTACACGTAGTCTCCCGGGCGGAGTCGCGAGTTGATCCGTCGTACGCGCTTATCGAAGTCGCGCTTGTAGCGAGCCTGCGTCCGACGCAGGCTCCCGTAGGCCTTCTGGATTGTCGAATCCAAGGTCTTGAGGAACTCGGTGCGTTGGTCCCCTCTGTCGGCAGGGGGGGCGTCACCGTCGGGTCGTCGAAGCGAGAACTCCGGCGGTGGTCTGCTGAGCACGAGCTCGAACGGCGTCGTGCCGGTAGTGCGGTGTACGTGGGAGTTATACGCGTACGTAAGCGGCCCCACGTACACGTCCCAGTCATCTTGATGCTCGCCTACGTAGTTGCGTAGCATTGCGGCGATCGTTCGGTTGTATCGCTCAACTTGCCCGTTCGTCTGGGGATGGTATGCCGATGTGTACATATTCGTTATCCCCAGAACACGGCACGTGCTGTGGAAGAACTTGGCGTTGAACTGCGGTCCGTTATCCGACAGCAACGTGCGCGGGACGCCGTATTTAAACACCCACGACTCGCAGAACGCAACTGCGACGGTGTATGCGGTTATCGTGCGGAGCGCCACGACTTGCGTCAGCTTGCTAAAGCGGTCCGTAATCACGAGCAGGAACCGTTTTCCTGCCTTCGTCTTGGGGAGCGGCCCCAAGATGTCGATGGCCAGGCTCTCGAGCGGCCTCGTAGCTGGAAACAATCTCAATCGGTTGAGATGTTTCCTCAGCTTCACCCGGTTCATCGCACAGGTTCGACACCCTCGCACCGTGGCTGCGACGTGTGCAGCGAGGTGGGGCCAGTAGTACTCGCGTCGAAGTGCGTAGTACATACGGTTCTGGCCCGGGTGCCCCGCGATGGCCGGGTTGTGGCACAGGCGAAGGAGCCTGGCGCAGAGCGTCCGAGGTACCACCACCTGTACGATATCAGGGTCGAAGGGGTGTCTCCGCTTGAGCACCCCTTGGTGGTCCTCGAAGAACGCGGAGTCCCGGGACTCTGACTGTCGTGCCAAAACGGTTTGGCAGAAGTCATCCACGCGTTGCTCCTCGGCTATCTCCTCTATCGTAAGAGGGGCCGGAAGGTCGTCCTGCGGTGGGGCGACCGGGGAGTCGAGCGCGCCAGCATCGGGGTCTTCGGCGTGCTGGATGTCGGCGGCGTCGACCTCGTAGTTCTCCTCCCAAAACGAATTGGGTCCTTGGAGAGCGGGGGCCTCGTCGTCTCCTCGCGGTTCGTCGCGCGTCCGTACGCGCGACCTTGTCCGGGCTTCAGCTTGGTTCCGTGTCGTCACGAAGACATGGACGGCCTGATGATCACAGCTCGCGGTACAAGCGTGGTCCGCGAGCTCGTTCGATACGTCTCGAACTGTCGTGCCCCCGTCGAAAGTGGGGATGTCGTCATCCACCTCGACGGTGGAGCGAAGGTCATCGGCGACCTTCGGCGACACGAGTCGTGACAGGGCATCGGGCACCTGATGCACGCGCCCGGGGCGGTACTGAATGGTGAAATCGTATTCAGCCAGACGTAGCCGCCACCGGGTGAGTCTTCCGGAACTCTCGGTGAGGGACATGAGCCATCGGAGGGCGTCATGGTCCGTCCACACGGTGAACTTCGTGCCTTCTACGTACGGCCGTAGTGTGCGGACGGCCCACACTACGGCGAAGCACTCGCGTTCGGTAGCGCTGTAGTTGCGCTCACTATCGGACAGTGAGTACGACCAATACCCCACGGGGCGCCAGTCGTTCGGCTCTTCCTGCTCCTGAAGTAATGTGCAGCCGAGTTGGTAGGCACTCGCGTCGGTGTCTATCATGTACGGACGACCGTGCCGGGGCAACGCGAGGATCGGCGGAGCGATCATGCATTTCTTAAGGTTCTCGAACGCCTGAAGTTGCAGCTCCGTAGGGTTATAGAAATCAGGATCCGAATCCTTGCCCGTCATGTCGGTCAGAGGACGCGCAATCTTAGCAAACCCCTTAACGAATCGGCGGTATACGTTACACGCCCCGAGGAACGAGCGCACTTGCGTCAACGTCCTCGGGAACGTGAACGTCTTGAAAGCGTCGGCCGCCGTATCAGCCACGCTCAACTTGCCTGGGGAGATGACGTGCCCCAGGTAGTGCACCTTCGGTCGGAAGAAGCTGCACTTCTTGAGCTTAAGGGAGATACCGGAACTCCGCAGTAAGCTCAAGACGGTATCGAGATGCCTCGCGTGTTCTACGTGCGTACGGGAGAACACGATCACGTCGTCGAGATAGACGAGGCATATTTGCCAGCGGACTCCGGAGAGTATTATGTCGAGCGCACGTTGGAAGGTGGCCGGTGCCCCTTTGAGTCCAAACGGCATGCACAAGTGGCGAAACGTGCCCATGTGCGTCGTAAACGTGGTCTTATCCCGATCTTCTGGAGCGACCGGGATCTGCCAATAACTGGAATTGCAGTCCAACGTGGTGAAGACGGCTGCATCTCCTAACGAGTCGATGCAGTCGTCCATCCGTGGCAGCGGATACGAATCCGCTGCGGTCTTCGCGTTTAGACGCCGGTAGTCCACGCAGAACCGAAGAGACCCGTCTTTCTTCGGTACGAGCACCACGGGGGACGCCCACTCGGTGCTCGCGGGTTCGATAACCCCTGCGTTCAACATCTTGTTGACCTCCTTCGCGACCATTTCGCGCATGGCCGGGCCCTTCCGATAGGGCATAGAACGAATCGGTTTCGTTCCCGGTTCGAGGGGAATGCGGTGCTCCGTGGCTTGGATCGTTCCAAGCGCACCGCTCCACAGACTCGAGTGCTTACGGAGCATCTCGAGTACGTGGCCACGGAGCTTGTCATCGTCGATGTATGACAGGTCGATCTCTTTTTCCCAATCCGTCGGTGGATTGTCGGGATCCTTCTGCTGGGGGAGTACAGTACCCCTCGCCGTCGGTTGGCATAAAGGTGACCGTTCGACCGGGTCGACCCCCCTGCCCCCGGCGGTGGTCTCATCGTCGGAGTTGGATCGGCCAACTCCTACCCCACCGACTTGATCGGTCAAGTCGGTCAGGTGTAGCGCGTGCGCGATCCCCTCGGCGACCTTACGTTCGGGAGTGAGGATCGCGAGGGGGTTGCGCTTCGCGTATCCCACGACGGTGTGCTTCGGAAGCCTTCTTTCTCGTCGTGAGAAATTCGCGACGATGACGTCGAAGGTCTGATTCGGTAGGACCTCCGCGACGCCATTCGTCAGCCTCACTCCATGTCGGTGTTGGAGTGAGGGCTTGGGTTCCAGGAACACGAGGCCCCTCCCCGCGGTTGTCACACGCACGCGGGCTTGTGACATCGCGGGGATGGTAACCCAGCGGGCGATTCGGATCGCTTGCGGGGCCTCCTCGCGTACGTCTGGCCGACCCGTGTGTCGCCCGTGTCGCCTGGTAGGGGGCGTCGACTCCCCCTTTCCGTCAACGATGGCGACAGAACCGCCTTGGCGTAGCTCCATTCGTTGAGCTTCGATGTCGATACATCGCACGTGCGTATCGATGAAGGCCGTGCCGAGAAGGACCGGCACGGCGAGCTGGTCTGCGACTACGAACGGAATTCGGAACACCGTGTTCCTCAACCGCACCGCCAGGCGGACGACGGCCGAAAGCTTGAGGGGGTTGCTATTCGCGCCTGCCAATCGTGGCAGAGGTGCGTCTTGCACGACGTAACGCGTCCAATCGGGGGGAAGGTCGGCCTTCCTCACCAGATTATACCCCGAGCACGTATCAACGGCGATCGTGCGGGGTTTAAATGCATTTCCCTCTGTGGCTATCGAGCCGAGGACGTTGTAGATCTTCGACGTCATAAGGCAAATGACGCCGTCGACAACCTTCGGGGCGACCTTATCGGTGAGGTCGTTCCGCCGGGGCCCTCGATTTCGGTGCTGGCCCCGCTTGCGTTTCCTTCTCCCCCTTCCTTGGGGCGTCCGCGGATCAGTGGCGCCCCTCGGATTACTCGAGTCCGTACGACACGGACCTTTCTCCGGCAACCTTGGGCTCGCGGGAGTCAGGGGGACGACCGAATCTTTTCGGTCCTCGTTGCCCCCGTCGCCATCGTTACGCCTCACCGGGACGTCGGCTGTCGCGGTGTCTTGTTCTCCTAACGTCGGGCCTTCGGAGGCCTCGACGTGCGCTCCCTCCTGTATCGGCATTACAGGAGCTCCCGTGCCCGCCTCCGGAAGCGGGGGATGTATTATCGGACAATACCCCCCGTGTCCTTGGCGAGCACGCGGGGTCGGGTCTAGTTCGTGGGGAAAAGACGGCTCACGCGACCGCGTGTACGTAACCGTCTTTACCCTTTTTTCGAACTACCCGTGCTATCGGAGCTAACCTCCTGGCTATCGACGGCCAGGTCCTCTTCCGGTAGCCGGTCGCGTGGGTCGGGACGATTCCCCCACTGTGGCTCGGCGGCCTTGGCGAAGTACTCCGGTACTTCCGGGCCTTGACCTGCGGCGTCCGGTCGTCGCAGGATATGGGGGACGAAGCGAGTCGGCTCTCCTTCGTGACCCTTCGTGGGTAGAGGGTACGGATCCTCTACCCAGTCTTGCAGGTACATTATCGCATTTTGTACCTGTTGGGGTAACCGAGAACGGTCTCGGTCCCCTCTTTCTCCTTGTCGGGGGTACCTTGTGTCCGCCTGGCGATAGGCGGGCCGATCCCGACGATCGACTTCGTTACGACGGTACCCGCCTCCACGGGGGGCGAAGCGTGCGCCCCCACCCGTTCCGTTCGGGAAACCTTGACGCGGAGGACGGCCCTCGCCCACCGCTTGCCGGAGGAGATTGCGCGCACCGGGGCGCGTCTCCATCTGGTAGCGGTAGTTCCTGTACGCCGTGAACATTCGTTGTTCCGGCGACAGGAACGGGCACGCGTACATGGCATGCCCGTACGTACGGCATAGCCAGCACACGTACGCGCTGCCGTCCGTTGAGGCGAAAGTCGCCGCGTGCCGCGCCTCCTCATCGGTGAGGAGGGGCACGCGAGGCGCTTCGCCTCCTGCATCTCGGCTCGATATGTCGAGCTCTGCGACCCGGGAGTCCGTACCCCTTGCCACTCTTGGAGTGGCCGCCAAGGCGGTCGCGTAACTCGATGTCGTTCCGGTCGACATCGGTGAAGGGGTTCGTGCCCCCACGGGCCCTGCTCCTTGCGTAATGAGGACAGGGTCGGCCTGCCACTCATCCTCCCCGATATGGAGGGTCGAGGCGGGCGAACTTGTCGCGGCGGACTTCGTAGTCCTGCCAGCCTTCCCTGCCGGTTTCGAATCCGGCAGAGGTGAACCGTGCCGAGCGCGGTACGTTGTACCTTCCGCCGTGGCGATACGGCGGATGGTCGGAAGATCGGTCTTCTGACTGCCTGGCAGCCTTTGCACAGTTTCGGATACTGCGGCACGAGTTGCCGGTGCAAGTCCCCGCACGAAGTAGTGCGCGAGGGACTGTTCGGAGAAGACTGCCGTGCATCGGAACGCGGCAGTCTCGAGTCGGTCAGCAAACGTGCTTTCCGTCTCATGCGGTTGTTGTCGCGCCGTAGCGACAGCGTCGTACGCTTCACCCAACACGTCGTCCGTGAGGTAGCGTTTTAAGAATTGGTTCACGAGCCCCGGCCAGCTCACGTCGTCATGGAGCTGGCCGGCGCGGAGGCCACGCATCGTATAACTCGTATACAGGCGCTCCGCGTCGCGTTCGAGGAAGTGAGCGAGGACTCGTACCGCAACACCTTCGGTCAGGTGTTGCGAGTTGAAGGTGATTCGGATATCCTTCAAAAACGGCAGCAGCTGGATCGGGTCGGTACCGTCGAAGCTGCGCATCGTGGGACGGATCCCACGACAGCGTTGGACGTACTTCGCGATCCGTCCCGCGTCACCCGAGGTAACGAGCCTCGAGGTGTTATCCAAGCGGTACATACGATAGTCAGCAACGGCGCTCAACTCTTGGATCATCGTATGTACCGGCTCGAGCCCGGGTTCAGCGGGACCCAGCGTGCCGAAGGAGGTAACCGGTAGCGTACGGACGTCTACCGGACCTGGATGCTCGGCGTAACTCGCCGGCGGGTAGCCGCCCCAGCGGGGATCGACGGAGAACAGCGGTTCTCCGGATCCGCGGGCGGCTCCTCCACGGTCCTGTTCGTCCGCGTACGATACGCGGTCCACTTGCCGCCTACTTCCGACGATAGGCGGCAAGGCTTGGGTCTCAGACGCGAAATTCGCGTCTATCGGAGGACGGCTTCCTTCTGCAGTCCGACTGGTAGCGGCACCAGTCGGACGCCAACCCTCGGGGGCGGCGGCGCTCGGAGGTACAGTACCACCGGGCCCTCTCGGGGGGGCACCGGGTAGCCTTTCGGCCATGGTACGTTCCATGTCACGAGCACGCCGACGAGTGGCGTCGAGCTCAGCGGAGAGGTGCGCGAATGCACCCAATTGCTCTGCGGACGGAGAGGTTCGGTCCTCGGATCGTCTCACCGAGGTCGGCCTCTCAGGGCGACCTTGCCCGGACGGTCCGGGCGAGGCGAAACGGGAGTCTTCGACGAGCACGATCCGCGAGTGTAACTCGTCGATCAATGCTCGGAGATTCTCTAAGGACTGCGTCACTCTATCGAACCTCCCTTCACGCAGGGAGCGGAGTTCGGCCATACATCGAGTGTATACATGGTCCGATACATCGATCCGGAGGGAAGTACGGAATTCCTCGATGTATTCGGCTATGCGTTCGAACATCGCCGCCGCTCTTTCCTCGGAGGATCCGAGCGACGGTTCGCGGTCACGAGGACCTGCGTCGCCGTCGCCCAACGGGGCGGATGGGGACTGCACAGCGGCTGGACTCAGATCCGCCGCTTCGGAGCGGATCGAGGGCTCAAACTCTTGGCTCATCTCGACGCGATCGGTTCGCGGAGGGAAGCGGAAGTCTTCTCGGAGATCGGACTCCAGGGTCTTCTAGGTCGGGAGACCACTGTAGCATAAACACCCCCAGCGATAGGGGTGTATGCACAGCTCGACGTAGACCCCGTCCGATCGGGAAGACGGGGGTGAAGCAGGACACCAGCTAACGGCACCGGGCAGCGGGCCCGGGTAGCGTGGTAGAGCGGGAACGGGGAGGACGCCTGTACGCGCGAGCGGTTCGACGCCTCGACGCCCCGGCGCGGTACTGGGTAACGATCCAGTACCGACGGGCGGAGGCGGAGCCGACTCGTGGGCGTACCGCGCGCGTCCTCAACCCGCGCTCGGTGCCGCTCTAAGGTAGATAGCGAGCGCTACCTTAGAATAAGCGGGAAGTCGGACCTTGACGGTCGGTGGGTGACAAGTCCGTGCTTGTCCTCCTCCACCGCCGCCGGTCCGCTTCATATTTAATATACAAAACAACCTATCATAATAGTACAGTACCGATGTACTGTAGCGGTCGGTCGGCACTGTAATACTGTCAGCCATCGGGGCTGACAGTACACGTGTGTGTGCGCTCTTCGGTCTCGCGCGTACACGTGTACACGTGCGCCCCCTGTACTCGGGGGTACACGTGGTGGTACTGTAGAGCATCGAGCCCTACAGTAACCGATCCGATTCTGAGTTGATCTAATCTAAAATAAAGCCCCCAGGGGGGGGTTATACCACACTTCTCACATCCGACGGCGCGGGCCCCGCGGCGGGCCCTCTAAAGGGTTGGTTCGACCTCGGCGTTGAAGCACTCGGCGTGCTCGCCGTCTGCGAATCGAACCAATTCTTGACCTTCAGGTAACTCGTCGATGGTATCCCTAACCACTCCATCCGAGACAACGCCTCATAATTTTCCAAAACTCGGTGCATTTCCCAGAGGGAAAGAATGCACGTTGGCGCGGCGTGCCCCTTTTCATAGCAATGATAGCACACCAGTCCGTGCGTCTTGACGGGATATTGCGGCCTAGGCCCTCCACGGGCCGGCGGCCTTCCTTGACGTTGCGGCCTTCCCATCCAGCCTGGCCTTCGAGACGTCGTACCCTTATCTTCCATCGGAATGCGCGGCGCCGGCGTGTGGCCGCGCCCCCGAAACATCATCACGGGATCCGTAGGCTCTGAAAACGACTCCTTCGTGTATGTGGGCGTCGGTAAAGTTGACGACCCGCTTGCCCCGTAGTCCTCGTGTCCGTAGCCCTCCGATGGCTCAATGAACTCGCTTTCGGCTACTAACGCTCCTTCGTAGTGATTTTTGCTGCTTCCATGCGCATCGCGCTCATCTGACGCGGAAATGGACTCGGCTAAATGGACGGCGGCGTGACTTTTGCGACCGGGATAAGAAGCCCTCGGCTTCTTACCCGCCCTAATTGTCGACGGCGTCTGAATCGTGACCTTCTTGGTCTTCTTGTCCTTAGCGCGGCTCGCCGAGCCATGCGCCTTCGCGTAATTAACTAGTCTCAAAAACGAAACGTCCCGATTGTCTTGCCGGTATTGAGATACCATCGGTTTGATACTCGAATCGAGTCCTTCAATAAACATCGTCATTTGTTCTTCCATCGAATATACGTTTCCACATCGATTGCTTGCGTCCGTCAGACGGATATAAAATTCCATCTCGTCTTCAGACGGTCTTTGCTGAACTTCTCGCAATGCGAGCACGGCTTGACGGATCGCCTCGTCGGTTGCAAAACTCCTCAACAACCACTGTACGGCGTCCGGCCAGACGGATACCTTTCCGTGATGGGACCCGGCCGTCTGAGACACCGAAGTGTACTGTCTCAAGGCGATGCCGCTTAAAAATTCGGGCAACAAGCGTATCGCTTGCCCCTCGTTCGTTTCTTGAGTATCGAACTCTTGAACTAATTTTGCCAAAAAATCCAACACAAGGACCCCGTCCTCACCTGTGAACGTGTTGTCCTTCTTCACCTTAGGCGGAACATCTCTCCTGATTTTTCGTACGGCGGTCCGCCGGGAACTTGACAAATATGTCTGTGGGTTCCGCAAGCGGTACGTTCGGTACGAAAGTAATTTCTTGAAGAGGTAGTTGGTCAGATTCAGCTCCTCCAACTCCTCCCATCGCGGCCCGCGCCGCGTTGCCACATCTTCGGGCTCCGCGTCCTTGTCTCTCCGCGAGGCGGACGAAGTGACTCCGCCTCGCCTGGAGGAAATTTTCTTGCTTGACGAAATTCCGTTTCCGTCTTCTGAACGGCGTTCGGAATCGCCCGAATGGTTCGAAGAACCGCCGTTACCATCTTCGGAGGGACCGAGCGACTCCGACTGTTAGTCGCGGTTCTCCGGATCGTCACTACAGTGACCCTTGCTTGTACGTCGATTGCCCTTCTTCGAGGGCTTCGACTTGGAGCTCCGCTGACGAGCGGGCTTGTCCTTCTTCGACCGACGGTCGCCCTCTCTACCCGAAGGGAGCGGCTCGTCGTCCGATCCTTGCGGAACTTGATCCGCGGCCTGCTCAAGGTCCATGAGACGTTGCGCGGCGCGATCGAATCAGTCATCGACGCTTGCTCTAAATTTTCCTAAGGACTCCAAGGCTTGATTCGCGTCGCGCCTCGCGTCCTTGACTGAAATTTTCAACGAAGCTAGGACCTCCGGCTCCAGACCGTCGGTCGCCTCACCTCGCTCCTTCTCGACGAGATCCACTCGAGCTGACAGCTCTCCCAAAACGGTGTGGAACTCGGATATTTGCAACTCCAGTTGCTTCCGGACGAGGGCTAATTCAGCCTCGAGATTTTTCGTCATCTCTTGGCGAATTTCCTCCCCCATCTTCTCGAACCTGTAGGAGAGGTTATCCTTGTCGGCTTCAATCCCTGTCGGGGATTCTTGACCTTCGGGATCCGTGGCCGTATTGGCCTGGCTTCGGGTGCGAGGACCTCGCGGGATCCTCGACGCCCTTGCCGATCCGCTCCTACTCGACCCGGGACCGACGTCTCCGGGGGCGCTTGTCGACATGGTTCGTTTCCAAAAACGAACCTAACTTAACACAAAGAAAAAAATAGAAAACGCCACCGCACCTGAATAAACTTACGTCGCAGAGAAGGCTCCTGTAGTCCGTTTCAGGTTACGCAGTTTCTAGATCGGGTCTCCTGTATGCAATTCTAGGTCGGGAGACCACTTTTGTAGTGCAATGCGCATGTCAGGCAGAGACCAAGGTCCGACGGTCCAACACAAACAACTGCCAACCGCACAGCGCTACGGAGTGTTCGAAGCTCCCTGTCCTCTTTAAGCGGGTTTGCGGCCCGCAGTAGCTCGGATCCCTGATAGGGGGGGGGCAAAGAGAAGGGCCCAGCCCGGGATCGGTAATTGGTGGTAGAGACTTGTAAAGGCAACTGCTCGACGAGTTCGGAGGGGTGTTTAGGTAAACCTGGTCTGATGGGTCGTAAATCCAATGCTCGAAGAGCGCCTTGCACACTTTATACCCTTGATAAGGTCTTCGACGGGGACGTCGCAACGTAGCCCGTCGGGAAAGAAGAAAACGTAGCAGCGCTACACCGTCGTACTGCCCGATGGCAAAGTACCAACAACGGATCGGTCGCAACCAGATTCCGCTGGAACTAACACTGAGAAAAGCACCACTGGTGCACCAACACAGAAGCCCGATGGCAAATGACGTCACGTTGCGGATCGCAATCCTACAAGGTGGGACCAACTCAAGACTAAGGGAAAATTAGGATAGGGAAGTAAAGGAAAATTGATAAGGGAAAAAGGGGACCCCCGAGCGCAAAGGATAAAGTAATCTGTAGTTAAAGGAAATGTCTTGTAAAAGACGGACTTCAACCAAGGCGATATCAGACTCTGGCAACTCGGGTTACCTTTACTGACTTGGTCGTCAGAGGGCTAAGGTATATATCGCCCCGCCGGAGCCAGTACAGTAGCTCGCGGCGCTAGATCCTAGATCTAATCTAGTGTCAGCAAAATTAATGCTAACTAATTAACTAAATAAAATAAAATAATTAAAAATTGAAACTGTGCAATTATTCAGACGTGTGTCCCCCAAACCCGGACTACTTTTCATATTCAAATATTTTCCTTTCTTTTCACCCCCCTTTCCAGGTGCGTATTGCACTACACTCCCGACCTAGAAGACCCTGGAGTCCGATCTCCGAGAAGACTTCCGCTTCTCTCCGCGAACCGAGGGCGTCGAGATGAGCCAAGAGTTTGAGCCCTCGATCCGCTCCGAAGCGCCGGATCTGAGTCCGGCCTCTGTGCAGTCCCCATCCGCCCCGTCGGGCGACGGCGACGCAGGTCCTCGTGACCGCGAACCGTCGCTCGGATCCTCCGAGGAAAGAGCGGCGGCGATGTTCGAACGCATAGCCGAATACATCGAGGAAGTCCGTACTTCCCTTCGGATCGATGTATCGGACCATGTATACACTCGATGTATGGCCGAACTCCGCTCCCTGCGTGAAGGGAAGTTCGATAGAGTGACGCGGTCCTTAGAGAATCTCCGAGCACTGATCGACGGGTTACACTCGCGGATAGTGCTCGTCGAAGACTCCCGTTTCGCCTCGCCCGGACCGTCCGGGCAAAGTCGCCCTGAGAGGCCGACCTCCGTGAGACGACCCGAGGACCGAACCTCTCCGTCCGCAGAGCAATTGGGTGCGTTCGCGCACCTCTCCTCTGAGCTCGACGCCACTAGTCGGCGTGCTCGTGACATGGAACGTACCATGGCCGAAAGGCTACCCGGTGCCCCCTCGGGAGGGCCCGGTGGTACCGTACCTCCGAGCGCCGTCGCTCCGGACCGTTGGGGACCTGCTGGTGCCGACACTAGCCGAACTGCGGAAGGCAACCGCCTTCCGACAGGCGCGAATTACGCGTCTGAGACCCAAGCACTGCCGCCTATCCCCGGAAGTGGGCGGCACATAGAACGCGTATCGTATCGAGACGACCCTGACCGTGGAGGAGCCGCCCGCGGATCCGGAGTACCGATGTTCTCCCTCGATCCCCGCTGGGGCGGCTACCCGCCGGCGAACTATGCCGAGCATCCAGATCCGGTAGACGTTCGTACGCTACCCATCACCCCCTTCGGCACGCTGGGTCCCGCCGAACCCGGACTCGAGCCGGTACATACGATGATGTAAGAGTTCAGCGTCGTCGCTGACTATCGTATGTACCGGCTGGATAACACCTCGACGCTCGTTACTGTAGTGCACTGTTACGTCTACCTCAATCGCGAGGCATACACGGGATGCCACCCTCCCGGGTGCGCATCCCACGTGTTACCCACGTATGATCGTGTACATGCACCACGTGTAATCGTGTAACTACTCACCCAGGCATGGCCGGGTGTAAGCCCTGTCGAAGTATGGACAGTCTGTCACTCCACGTCTAGGCGTGTCGATTCCCACGTGTAGGCGGGTATCATAACCCTATACAGGGGGAATTGCGTACTGTACAGCGCTGAGGCTGGTACGCCGGTAATTATTGCCGTGTTCTAATTAATTAATTAATAATAATAATTATTATTACGACGTCGACTACTATATAGTCGACGCTCGACCCTAAGTAAAGAAGGCACGAAGCCTTGGGTTCTTTTCCTAAGCTTCTGGAACCGCGGTAGTAGCCTCGCGCCGGTCTAGCACATAACGTGCTACACCACGCGAGCCCATCTACGACCGCGAATCCCAACCGCTCTACCGCGCGGGCTGCTACCGAGGATACTAACCGCTCTACCGCGCGAGACGTCCCTACCGCTCCGCCCCCTCTGGGCGATCCCCTGTTCTACCCCTCCTTTTTGCTACCTACTGCGCCGATTGCGCCCGGACCCCGTTGCCGGTTATCACCGGGTGGTCTCCCGTACAACCCGCGTTCCGAACACGCGTGCTCTGCCCTGGGGTTATACACCGCGACCCCAGTGCACGACATTTTGGTCTCCCGACCTAGAATTCTGCGGAGTCTCTAACCCCTTTCTCTTTTCTAATTGTTTCTTTTGAGGGTGCTCACCACCGTTCACAGGTGCTTCAAGACATGGTGTCCGGGTCGGAGAGTTCCCGAGAAACCCGTCCCCGAGACGTTCCTGCACCCGTAGCGGCGTGGATAACTCGGAGCTGCCGTGAGGCGCTCCGAGAAGCCGAAAGGTTTACGCTCACAACGGTGGCGGAGAAACTCGCAGCGCACTCGTCGGCGATACGAGAGAACCTCAACTCCTTCGTGGAGGAAACTGTCGCCACGCAGGCGGATGTACAATCCGCGCGCGAGCGCGATTGCCTCTCCGCCCTGGAAGGCGTATTGACAAAGGCCTGGCAAGGAGACATCGAGCCCAGGGTCGAGGAGGCGATCCTCCTTCTGAAAACGGAGATTGCTACTGTAACGGAGGAAGTCAAGTCCCTCCGTCAGGAAATATCCGTCCTCAAGACGTACCGCCCCGATCCGGCGCCTGTTACTCAGGACGAATCGGGGGCGCCCACCCCAGCCATTGCTGCTGTGAAGCCTCCGCCCATTGGCGGAGTTACCACAACTCCGCCCCCGGGCGAAGTGCCAGTCACCTCCCGGAGACGGGAGTTACCTCCGTTGGACGAGAACTTACTCTTGTCCAACGTCACGATCCCGGCGTTACAGGCCGCGGGGATACCTGTCTCCTCCGTGGGGACCGGTCCCCAACTATTCGCCGACCCGACGGCGTCAATGGTCCCCGCGAGGGCGCTCCCAGGGGACGCCCCCGCCGGTCAGGACCCCCGTGAGGGTGAATTACCCTCCCGGAATCCCTCGGGAGGAAACCCCGACTCGGGGGGAAGCTCCGACGGCGATGGCGAGGGACGACGAAAAAAGTCCAAGCCAAGCCGGAAGAAACGCGACTCTCGACGTCGGAAGGGGGGCAAGAGTGCCTACCCTCCATCCGAGGGACCCTCCTCGTCGTACTCGAGCTCAGCCTCGTCTTCGCCCTCTGACTCGGAATCGGATTCCGAGTCAGAGTCACTCACGGCCCCGCAGCCGACGTTCGGCCCCAGACAGAAGCACGTCTCCGTCTGGAAGCCGACGAACCACCGCTTCCGGGGCGTATGTAATTACCGAGCGTATCGCCTCGAGGACACGAGGCAGACCGTGGATGACAAGGTCTACGCCTCGACCCGTAAGAGGGTACAGTACCTCCTCGTGGTGATGGGAGATTACAAGTGCAGCGGGGTGGACCCAATCAGAGTCATAAGTTTCCTTGCGCGTTGCAAGGAGAACTTTGATAACGCCAATATGACTGAGGCGATGGCCCTGATGGCTCTCCCCCACCTGTTATCCCCGCCGGCAAAAGAGGCGTATGAGTCCCAGAGAGGGTTACACCGCAAATCCCAAGGGATCGCGAACTGGGCGGCAGCCGTAAACTGGTTACTGCGCACTTACGCGACTAACCTCGAAATTGAGCACGCCCTCACTGCGCTGAGAGAATTATGCCAAAAACCGGGCGAACTGGAAACTGAGTACGCCACTCGGATACTGAATGCCCTCGGGAGATTTGGCGACGTACACTCGCCCTACGAGAGGACTACCCTGTTCATCGAGGGTCTCACGCCGGCGATCAAGCCGTTAGTTCTGCAAACCCGCGAGGATCGACCGCGATCCTCGTTCGGAGATACGGTGGCTCACGCGCGCTCCCATGGAGAGGCCCTCCGAGCTCGGCAAGCCTGGAGTCGCCGGGTGGAATTTGGTAGGCCCCGCCCTGGTAAGCAGTTCCTTGCCGCTCTTGATAGCGTTCCGTCCTCCACGACCGGTCCCGCCGCCAGCTACCAAACGGCGGCGGGTGCCGAGAATTACTTCGCCACGGAAGGGGACAACGCTGGCGGGATGCCTTCCCTGCCAACGGAGGACTCCTCCTTCAACGATGGAGATTCGCTCTTCTACGGCGACCGGCGCAAGCCGTACCAACCCGCTGCGGAGCGTACGGGGAGCCCCCACGGGCCCGCCTTCGGGCGGCCCTCCCGGAACATCCAGAAGGACCTACGGGGACCTCCGTCCCCGCAGATCATCTGCTTCGCCTGTTACAAGGTCGGGGACCATATAGCCCCTGACTGTGACTTAAAGGTGAAGGATGTCTCCCTCGTACCCCATCAGTACGAGAAGCTGAGTACGGCACAAAAAGGCCGGGTCCCCTCGGACGCGTACCTCCGCGCCGTTGCTCTCCTCAGTTATGAGGCCAACCGGGTAATTAATCCCGCTACCGCGGCCGACCCGCCGCCGCATTTAGGCACGGGGACGAAGACTGCCCCGACCCCTGACGGCGTTCCACAACCTCCAAAAAACTAGGAGAACCTCAGCCCGCAGCAGCTCAGGTAAACCCGGGCTTCGCCCCGGATCCGTCGCCCAAGCTGGCGGACGAAGACTCACCTCCAAAGGTGGAGAAGCGGTTCCGAATTCTCGGCCGCAACCATACTGGTACTAGCCAGGATAACCCCGATCCCGAAGGACTCGGTACTCTACGCCGACCATGGCGGAGGAACATCCCAGTGCTCGCCCCGGGTGTTCCGACCTCCGAGACAGTAATGACACTGTCTCGGAGAAATTACAAGGTCTACGCTGATCTTGGACTAACACCAGCTATATTGCTGAGGCAACTCACCATCCTCGACACGGGAGCAGGATCTAATTTTGTCAGGGCTGACACGTTACCCACAAGATGGGAGTCTCTTCTCATCCCGGGCGAAGTCCCGACAATTGCAGACGCAAATGGATGGCCCTTGCGTACCAGCGGTCAAATACCACTGGTGGTGCGGTTAGGTGACCGCACGGCACCATGAAGTGCACATTCATCGTCTGTGAGCGATTGGCCGCCCCCGTTATTCTGGGTTGCGAATATAACGACCGATTTGTCGAAGCCATCTACCCCCGACGCAAGCTCGTGGAGTTGGACGACGGTACGAAGGTACCCATCGTTCGGAAACCAGCTCGTCGTACCGCGGACCACCCTCCGCTCCCCTCAGAGCAGGAGTATTCCCCCACAGCAGAGCGTATTTCCCCCAAGCTTAAGGTCGCCTGGGCAGTGGATGTCCCCGCCGGTACTCAAACGTGGGTTTACGTCACCAACGGAAGGAGTGGACTCTCGTTCGTAGAGCCGAACCCGCAATTATATGCGAAGCACAGAGTCTCCATCTCCAACGGAGTGGTTCACCTCTCCCCTTTGCAGGAGTTTCGGGTCTTGGTGGCCAACTTCTCAGCGGCCACCAAGAGATTATCGAAGAACCAAGTAGTGGGTTTCGTATCCCCCCATCCCCGCGCGATGATCTGCACGGCGATGCCGTTAGACGCAGCTCTTGCTGCGGAATTTCACGAGGGGGGCCCGCCGGTACAGAACGACGACTCCCCTCGGCCAACCTTCTCAACCCCGGAGTCGGACTCCCATCTCAAGGATGTCGTCCCCCTCGACCACCTGCCGCCGCACCAGCGTAGGCAGGTTAGCACCATGCTCACGCCATACGCGGGCATGTAGAACGGGACTCTGGGCGAGGTTCGTGCGACAAACCACCGCATTGAGCTCACCCCCGGCGCTAGGCCGTTCCGTTGCCAACCGTATCGGGCAGGACCACGCGCCCGAGAGGCGGAACAAGCCTCGGTTGACGAGATGTTGGCTAACGGGGTGATCACCCGGTCGAAATCCGAATGGGCGTCGCCTGTCGTCCTCATCCCCAAGCGGGATGGAAGCCTCCGTTTTTGTGTCTACTACCGTCGACTAAACGCTCTCACCGTCCGAGACACGTACCCCATTCCTCGCATGGACGAGTGTCTGGACTCCCTCGGGGAGGCCAAGGTGTTCACCACCTTGGATTGTAACTCCGGCTACTGGCAAATTCCAGTAGCCAAGGAGGATAGAGCAAAAACCACGTTTACGTGCCATGCTGGGACGTTTCAGTTCAACCGAATGCCCTTCGGCCTGATGAACGCCCCGGCTACATTTCAAAGAATGTTGGATATTCTCCTCTCCGGCTACCGATGGAAGAGTTGCTTGATTTACTTGGACGACATAATTATTTTCTCCAAGGATCACGACTCCCATGTCAAGGATGTGGAGGTTATACTCCAGGCCCTACAACAGGAGGGTTTATCACTTAAGCTCAAAAAGTGTAAGTTTTTCCAAGACTCGGTAGAGTACTTGGGACATATCATTCGACCGGGAGAACTGCAAGTTCACCCGAAGAATGTCAAAGCGCTCTCCGAAGCGACCACCCCACAGACCCAAACGGAGCTCCGTTCGTTTTTGGGAATGTGTAATGTATACCGACGATTTGTCGCCCACTTCGCTAACATAGCGGCGCCTCTGACGGCTATGCTCCGCAAGGGAGAACCAGATCTCCTTCCCACCTTTGCGGAGGTCCAAACCACGTCCTTCAACACGTTGAAGGAGTGTCTAATATCCCCCCCGGTGTTGAAGCTTCCTCGCTTCGGGTTACCCTACTCGCTCGATACCGATGCGTCAGACGCTCAACTGGGTTGTACCTTGCTACAAACCCATGAGGATGGGCACCAATACCCGGTTGGGTATTGGTCCCGCACGCTATCTACAGCCGAACGCAATTACTCGACGACCGAGAAAGAATGCCTCGCCATCGTATGGGCAATTCAAACGCTGCGGCCCTACCTGGAACGCGAGCGGTTTACGGTCAACACCGATCACCATTCTCTCAGGTGGCTCATGAACCTCGTCGATGCGAGTGGTCGACGTGCCCGGTGGCGCTTGCGCCTTGCCGAATATGGCTTCGACGTTACCTACGTGAAGGGAATCAAGAATTGCCTTGCCGACGCTTTAAGTCGTATACCCTCCGCGGGGGGTACTACCGTCCCGGTGGACGAGGAGATACCTTGTTACTCAGCTTTGGACCTTGAGGACGATCCTCTGTTCACAGAGGAAAATGATGACGACCCTGAGGTCGACGTGACATCCGGCTGTTATGCCTTGGAACCCCCGGCATCAAAGGCCGCGCTGACGCACGAAGATTTTTGGCAGGAGCAACTCTCCGATCCCCTGTGTAAGGAGGTGGCTTCCCATCTTGCGAAGGGGGAGGGTTCCGCCCAACTCCGTTTGTCACGGTTCTTCATCAACACAGAAGGTTTAATCTGTCGGAAAGCCCACCTGGATGGTGTCGAACAAATTGTCGTCCCAACAACCCTCCGTGACAGGGTGTTGTATTTATCGCATTATCCCGCCACCTCAGGTCACCCCGGAGGTCGGCATTTATTCTACACGCTCCGGCAGCGGTATTACTGGCCAAGTATGTCGGTCGATGCCTATTCCACAGTCCGGATGTGTCCCGACTGCGCCAAGGCCCGCATCAAATTGCGTAAACACAACTCAGAATTGAAGACGTTCCCTCCATCAGGCCCCCTGGAGTACATTGCAATTGATATCCTTGGAGAACTACCCCGAACCCCAAGAGGACATCGTTACCTCTTGGTGATGACGGACCGTTACTCCAAGTTAACCCGAACCGTACCCTTACGGAAAATCACCGCCGAGACAGTAGCTCAGGCGTTCATTTCACACTGGGTCTTCGTTTACGGAGCCCCAGTGAAGCTCCTCTCCGACAACGAGAGTCAATTCACATCGAGGTTCTTCCTCGCAGTGTGCAAAATCCTCTCTATTGAGAGTGTGTTCACAACCGCATATCACCCCCAGACTAATGGGCAGGTGGAAAGATTCAACAGAACGTTGGTCTCAACTCTACGGCACTATCTGGCCGATAACCAACGTGACTGGGGCCAGTACACGGATGCCCTCACCTATGGCTACAACTGCACGGTCAACCGCATGATCGGCATGAGGCCATTTGAGCTGGTGTTATCCCGGACGCCGAGTCCGTTGTCCCTACAGCAAACTCCGCTGTTGGCACCCTCCGCCTCACGGGCGCATTTCAAGTTCCGCTTCCTCGCGTGGTTGCGCGGCCTCATGGCCACGGCTGACAAGAACCTACGCGCCGGACAGGAACGTTACAAGGATGACTTTGATAAGCGGATTCGACTCCCTACGCTGGAATATCAAGTAGGGGACCAAGTCCTCGTTAACCGAGAAGCGGCATTACGCTCAGAGGAGCGAACCGACAAGGATCGGGTGAACAACAAACTCGCACCGCGCACTGAGGGACCGCTCCCCGTGTTAAAGGTGGATGACCATACTGTCACCGTCCTTAGAGGTACCGGGCTGAAGGACAGAGTCTCTCGAGATAGAGTCGTCAAGGCCCCCCCGCTACGCAACGCGGTCGGGGGTGCTACGCCCTCGTTGGCGGATCAGCACGATGATGGGGAAACCCCGTCGTCGGACACGACTCCCATCCGAGGGAGAGGCATTGAGGGACAGTTGGGTAATCTACCGCTCGACGACCTCGAGCCGGCCGAGGACACCGCCACCCCGGCGCCTTCCCCCGCGCACGCTCCGGGACTGATGGATGCCCTGACCAGCGAAACCCCGGAGTGGGTTATATCTCGACTCGCTCCCACCCCCCCAGGTAAGGGAGGTTCCATCGTCGAACCGAAGAGCTACGGCTACTGCATCGGCGAGAGAAAAACGGGCACCCCGCAGTGCGCCGGAGGCGCCCGGGAATGCGGGTACACGCCCCCGAGCCGCGACCTCCAATGACACGTGTCGCGCCCGAGGGAGAAATGGCGTCCCGCCAAGATGGGCGAAGGGCAGCTTACACGATCGGGCCACGCTTGCTCCCTTGCGAGAGACACGCAAACCTTCCGCACCGACACCCGCGAGGCGAGCCGTCCAACAGGCCCTGTCGGAGGCCATACCGGCCCTTGCCGCGAGGTGTGCCTTTAACATCAGCGGCGCTGGCCTACCACCGTCGCGGGCCCCACCTCCGCCGCGTTCTCCGACCTCCCCGGGAGTGTTACCCACCGAGTACGTCTTAGAATCCCTCTCCGGGCATGCCGCCGGCTCGGACGGAATTCTGGTGTTTCGCGTTCACTGGTATGGCTATTCTACGGATGACGACACCTGGGAACCAGCCCACCACGTTGACTACAATACTGTCGTACGTTACTGTCGACGCAAGCACCTGCGGGTACCCGCTCGGTCACTATGGGACCGGCCCGACAGCGTCGGTATGCAGCATTAGCCCTGGCAGAAGAGGCCGCGGATAACGTCTCGTACATCGAGGACGGTGACCTCGCAGAAGCGAGAAGGACGGGATTCGTCAGTTCGAAGTGTCGAAGGGAAAGGCCGCCTCCCGTACCAAGGAAGGAACTCGCACATATACCAGGGTCATGACTCGCGGTAAAAGAGGATGCCGAATGCCTAACTCGTAGCCGAGGGGCTAATACTCGCTCGATCGAGGCATGACCCGCGGTTACGGCGGTAACAACTTATTACCTCGTTGAACGAGGGACCCTCCCCTCTCATCAATTCGAGGTTGTGATTCTTCCACCCGATGAGGTGCCGATACTCGCCCGCTCGAGGCATGACGCACGTTGACAGCGGTGTCAACCTACTACCTCATGGAACGAGGGCGCCCCTTTCCCCCCGTCAATTCGAGGTGGCGACTCCCTCCCCGACGAGGTACAACTACTCGCACGGGCGAGGCAGGCCCGCAACTCCGCCGGATGACCGCGAGGGTAAACCTCGCAAGTTCGAGACCGCGACTCGCGAGAGCGAGAGAGACGGGACTTGTCGGTTCGCAGGTCGGAGGGCATCCGACCTCTTCCCCCGAGTAGGAAATTCTCGTATA